>NC_045164.1:12962969-12975469 GCF_900700415.2 Clupea harengus
ACCAAAACAACATCCATTTGAGAGAATGTCCACTGACCGGCTCATTTAAGTCAAGCCACTGCTCATTAGGACAAGACTGGATCTCCTGAATACCTTTGAATAAGGGAATGGGATTTAATTTAGCTAGGTTAAGGGCAATTCATTTTTTTTTTTAATAACTGACACGAAACATTAACTACCTTTAACTGAAATACAAAAGGGACAATTACAAACGTGGATTATTAAATTAAAAAATAATAGAGATTAATAGAATCATTTTAGGTGAAGGGGAACTCCTCAGCAACAATATTATGAGTAATGATACTAATAATAGTAATAGAAATGTTAGTAATAATAAGGTTATTTATGCTATTATTACCTGGTTTGTTATTATCCAGTTTGTTTTACTGGTTGTGTGGGTTTAATGTTTCCCCATTTTTATTGAGCTCCCAGTGGCGTAACTGTCTCTAAAGCCAATAAAAAGAAGTACATAAAAAGACTCACTGCTGAGAGCAACAGCTCATGAGGATGGGCTCTGGGCCTGTCTGTGTGGCTTCCCAGCGCGGCCTTCCTATTGGTTTAGCATGGAGTCAGATGAAGCCAGCGAGGTTGCTTATAAGTCACAAAATGTTGAAGTATTCAACTGAAGACCCATAATCACACATATCATTTTCTCAATTGTGGTTAATTGAGTCTCTTTGAGATTCTCCACACATGGCTGAGCATTAATTGTCTCTACAGTGGGAATCTCCAGAGGGGGGGATATGAAATTTGCTTGAGCAGTCGTGAAGCGTGTATTTGGAGAAACCAAAGGGAACCAAATAACAAAATAGAACAAACCTTTATTAACAATTTATCATTTTTTTTTTCATTCATGATTTCCAAGTTTATTTTCCTGGAAGCACTGCAGGCTAGTTTCCCGGATAGGGACTACAGTGTGTTTTCCATGGAGACTCTCCACTCCAAATGCGGCTTCTTCGAGAATGAGGTCTGATTCTGTCCAAGAAGCTGCAGCCATTCCATCATTCCCTGAGCCACATTTGGAATTCTTTCCCCCTGTGGTCTGCATCGTACATGTCTAATACATTAGTGTTCTAAAGCCATGGTGAAGCCGGCCCCTTTGTATGAAACTGTACTGTTTCCTTAGAGAGAGGTCATTTTAGTGGATTTACTTTACGGGTGAACTTCTTTCTGTTGGACTGCTGGAACCCTGCCCCCCTCTTTCTTCACCACAACCCCCCCCTGCGCTTTTCTCACGGTTTCTCTGAGACCACAGATCACACACTGTTCAGTCAAAGCATGTCACGCAGGGTCTGTGGGTTAAAGGTGAATGCACAGCAGTATGGGAGTCTGGGGTGGCCAGGACAGCCACAAGGAAGTCTAGGCCCACCCTACATATGCACAAGCAGTACAAGCACACGCATACACGCACATGCACACACACACATACGTGTGGACACACAGACGCGTACAAGCTCACACTCATTTTCAGATATTCATATGCACCAAAAACCCACAGATTGAATTAAAATTCCAATAAGTATGTGGCTATGTTTTCTGAGATACAGAAAAATGAATCTCTCTCTTGCTCTCTTTCATATACATCCACAAAAGGTGGATATTACGTTAACACTGCGCTTGTTATATTGACATGATGTATATGTTGTACTATATATGTTATACAAACACATACACAATGTATATTCAAATGTATCCATAACAAGTTGGGGAATATTTGTATTCAAGCTAGCAAAGGAATCCATTTTTAATATATGCAGTGCAGAAAAAAGAACTAGAGCGAGAGACACACACACACAAACACACACACACACACACACACACACACACACACACACACACACAAAGTGCTGAGACTCTACCCTACTTTTACTGCTTCCTGATACAGTTCCTAAACTGGGAATATCCCGCATGTTGCCAGGCCCCCCTCGGACGCTCGTCCCACTTTGTCCTGTCTAATGGAGCCGGTGAAGTAGCACCTATGGAGATGTGTTTGAGGACAGCCCATTTTCTCTCTTCCGTTCCAGTGCGGATCATATTAGCACAGCAGCCATAAAGAGGGGATGGGGAGGCACAGGAAAGAAGAGAGGCATGGAAATGAATTAAATAGTCAAACGTGTAACTGTGTGTGAATGTGTGTAGAAATGTGTGCGTGTGTGTATGTGTGTGTGTGTGTGTGTGTGTGTGAGAGAGAGAGAGAGAGAGAGACTGTGATGAGAAGTGGGAAGTGTAATATATGTTTGGCAGGAACTCAAAAAAATGATGTGCAGGGTTTATAGGCACAGGTCACCAGGAGTTCATCTATGATATGCACTGTAAAATTGTCATACTGTTACTAGCACAAGTGAACATGGTTGAAGCTCTAATCGCTTATGTTTGATTGCTGCATGTTATTCTGGGAACGAGTGATGCAGCAGCAGGTGTACTGAAGCTGAGGCTAAAATCAGTCACTGTGATTAGTGCAATTTTTTTTTTTACAAATCATACGACCTGATGCACACGCACATACACAGAACTAGTCTCTCCCGTCCCTTGTAACTCGAACCCACGCTAACACAATGACGTCTCTTATTTCAAAGTCGATGAGTCACCGTGCTTACTCCACAGGGCAGCGAGTCGGTGTGGCCGCAGATGGTGTTTTGAGAGGAGAGGATTTTTCTGAATGAGACAGGTGTCAGCAGTGGCGTCGTGCCCATGGACAAATGGGCTCCTTTTGTCGGCGGCCCTGCAAGGTGAATACACATCTGTGATGGTCAGGTTAGTGTTTAGTTCGGCGCCCCATGTAAACTTAGTGACGTCGTGCCAGAAGGTATATATGACCTTTACCGAATCTTCGAGGAAAAGCAAAATCATAATTCATTTCAGTGTGGCTAACAATAGTAGATGATGATGCCCCATGCGAATTGCTACGTGAAATGCACTATTTTTGTCATGTTATTCAGAAAACATGCTAAAAGGCCATGATGTATCTATTAACCTTTACCGACATGAGTAACTTGCCGGTCGTTAAAGCGCGTCCTCCCCCTACCTTGGTGCCCCCCACCCCTCCCCTGCCCGAATACTTGTCGCTCCAGATGAGTGCTGGCCATGCGATGAGAGCATGCCTCGCGCGCTCTGCCAGCGGCGGGCGCACACATACATTCAGTGACACACTCATACGCACACACACACACACACACACACATGCTCGCGGATGGGGGGCAGGGTCTCGGGAAGCAGCGACTGAGGCAGTCTGCTGCGATCTCTTCCATCAGAACGCGCGCTGGGCCAGCAGAAGTCCCGTATCGTCAGACCACGTCGGCTGTAACGGGGATAAAACCGTGAAAGGTTCTAGAAGAAGTTCAACAATATGATGTGTTAGCTGGACTGTACTGGCACGTGTCTTGATTAAAGAAAGTATAGCAAAAATTACCCGGTTTCGGAAATAATCGCACTGCTGCCAGTCCTTATCGAAGTACAGTCCCGAGAAGGTAAGTTTTTCGTAACATGCTTCTCTTTTCTTGAATATAAAAGTGATGTAATTAGTAAGTAATGCATGATTGCTGGCTCAGATTCATCTGAAATGCGAGTGTGTGAGCTATTACTTTTATGGAATGTAAACACAGTTGAATTGTTAATCACACTGTACGCTTGCATGGGGCGCGAGAAAGAGGGTTATTGCTTTAACTGTTTTCTAACTTTGCTTCGCTTGGATGTGTGCTTTCTGGAAAATATTTTGCAAGCCACTTTAATTTCCTGAACTAATGCAAAGTGTACAACACATGGCTTCGCTGTAAAATCAAGAGCAAGACCAATTTGAGCCAATTTCATGTCCACAGATGAAAGTTGGGAAGTCGATGTCTTTAATTCATTAAAATATTTGGGATGCTACTGCAGTGCTACTGAACATGATGTACATATTGCCAGCGGTCTATAAATCTCTGACTTGAAAGTCATACTTTTACATTGAGTAGCGTGGAATGTTTCGCAGATTCCTCCATTGGCGTTTCTGTTTTACAGAGGGCTACACTCAGTGCAGGTAGGCAAGAAAAAGTGACGTTATTTAAAACAAATTCTGAAAACATTGCGAATTTCTCTAAGTGGCAAAATGATTTATGAGGTCCGGATTGTGTTTTGGGTCTGGAAACACATAGTGCGTGGGAAAGCCCAACAGGCTCTGCTTGACTGTTCTGCATCGTAATCACCCTTCATGTATTGCTTGTGGTGCTCGCCAATGTCACCTTTTAATTAAGTGTCACTTCTTATGTAATCTGATTTGGTGTCTGTATTTTTGCATGTGTGTGTGACGATGGTGTGTGTAACCTTGTGTGTGTGTGTGTGTGTGTGTGTGTGTGTGTGTGTGTGTGTGAGTGCGCGCGCACCCCTGGCTCATTTGTGACATGGCAAACAAAGGTTACCACTTTTAGTGTTGACGGTTAGCGCTCCGTCAGCATGTTCTTGTCTGGTTTCTCCGTTGTCTCCATGTCGTCCTGAGGGCTTGGATTGATTTATTGGTCAGTGGCCGAAGTACATCTCTACGACCCCGTGCACTGCCAGTCCACAACAGAGAACATCAGCTGTGCTAAATGGCCTCCGATCAATTCCAGATGTGCACCGTTGACTCCAGCTGAGCTCAACGCATGACATGCCCCCGTGTAAACGGCGTTGACAAATGCCCCACACACTTTGTTATTTGGATGCGCTGATCGTTCAACAACGGTATAGCCTTAGGTGTCTTTAGTACTGAGAGAAAGACATGGTTTTTCCACGGCTTACAAGTTCCATCAGTTAAGGGATTCAATGGCTGTTTGTTATATGCGCTTTCAAGATCAGAACCCTTTATGTTCAATGATTTACAGCAGACTTAAGGCATTACACCATTTCAGGGAATGTGTTTCCCAAGTAGAAATTGAACCAGTGACCTTGACAGTGCTAGCACACAGCTCCATGCTGCTGACGTGGGCTCCTGGTGAAGACCATGGCGTAGTGCAGAGTGAGGTGCTAAGGGACTTCCTGACTGAGCTTTGTGCTTCCCAGAGTGGTGTTCAGGCAGGATTAAATCTGACCCACTTACTCTACCTGGTGGCTCTTTCTTACACACTGTCTGAGCTCAGGGAGGGAAGACTAGCAGAACAAAAAGGCTTTTTTCTTCTATATTAAGATCTTATTAACCGTGCGGACAGAGTCCCTTATCGCGGCGCGAGCAGTTTACCCAAGTTGCTCACAGAGCCAGAATCCCCTTAAAGTTTTGTGTACGTGTGTGTGTGTGTGTGTGTGTGCATACATGTGTGTGAATGTGAGTAAGTATGTCTGTGTATGTCCTTGTGTACGCACTCACGCTGTGTGTGTGTGTGTGTGTGTGTGTGTACAGGAAAGCTAAGAGAGCTCTAAAAAACCCTATTTGGGTAGACAGGACGGCTCTCATTACCTCTCATGCGCATTCATCATCACAGGCTTACTGTCATGATGTTGTTCACGCTGAAAACACCACGCTTCTCTCAGTTGTGCTTTCCCTCCCTGCGAAGAGTCCCCCCTCTGCATTTGTCTTTCTGCGCTGCTGATTCGCAGTAACGCTGGAATGTGGGGAGCCAAGTGATAGACACAGCTGCTGGGTTGTGTTTCCGGCTGCACAAACCCCCCCACCCCACCCCACCCCCACCCCCACCCCCACGCCGCCAACTCCTCAAGCGGTTAACCCCTCTGTCTGGCCCAGCCACATCGCTTTCTCAGCCACCCCTAGACCAACACTAGCCTGAGCCCTGTGCTTTTGGCAACAGCCTCTGGGTTGCATGCAGAACAGATCCATTCCCATTCCCATTCCCATGTACTTTTATGCATTTAGCAGATGCTTTTCATCCCAAAGCAGTTCTCAGCCCCCCCCCCCAGTGCTTTGTGTTCTCTGCTGAGCAAAAGGGGGGGAAAAAAACCCATCACATCCAACTTGTCTGTGCATGGAAAAGAACGGTGTGCAGAGTGAAGAAATATGAACTCAGGCATCAGAATGTGAATTTCCGCCTTCAGTAGAACAAGCCAAACTGAAATCACTTTCAGAGCACCTCTGTGCTGTGCTTTTCTTACAGTGTCACAGTTTAGTGTTGTGTGTGTGTGTGTGTGTGAGAGAGGCTTTGCAGGCGAATCGCATTGATACAGCCAGACAGTGAGCTGCGGCGGAGATTAGAGTCGTACTCAGACAGATGTTGTGTGTGGGGGGATGTTCCCTGACGAGGTCTGTGCCAATGAGTCGCTTCACGGTTATTTAATGGTTCGTGCACCGCGGGGAGGCAGTCTGTCGCCCCGGCACTTCCACAGAACCGGAGTTTACGAGGCAAAATGTCCCCCTCCCTCTGTGAACCTCTAAGGCCTGGTGCTTCCCTTGTCTGTGCGATACTTACTGTACATGCTACTAAGATTTCAAGGCAGTGAAGGTTGTTTCTCTCTCTCTCTCTCTCTCTCTCTCTCTCTCTCTCTCTCTCTCTCTCTCTTGTTGTGGAGATGCCTCCCTTTCACCCGGTCCCTCCTCCTTTGCCCACTGGTAATAAACGCTGCTGTTTCCTAGATTGAAAATGGGACCTTTTTCTGATTGGGTCATAAATAATATTCACAGGCCAAATGAAAGCAGAGAAGCAGGGGTCCTGCTCAGGGAATCACTCTTCTTTCATGTGCGTTTCCCCCTGCAGCCCTGGCTGCGTCTTAGGAAATAATCACTCTAGAAAGGGCCTCTGTAGTGTGTATTTTATATTTAATACTTATATTTAATACTTTATTTTATGTTATCTTATTTTATAAGAGAGATATTCTTGTGCTTCTGGATGAGTAGAGTTTGAATTGAAATCTTTGACCATGAGGGGAGACAGATTCAGATTCAGATGTCTGTTGTTGCAGGCTTCTCGTGGTCTTCTTTATAGGGTTATGTAATAAGGATAATGTCTGTAATCTCCACAGTTAAGGTGCCTCAGATGGTTACTTAAGATAAACACGCAGATAAACACACACATGACTTTGGAGTGATCTTCATGTGACACTCTAGAACTCACCGGAACCTGGCCGCAGGCTTTTTTTTTCTGCATATAGAACTCAAAAGTGACTGATAGAGTCACTGCTTTGGATTCTCTGTTGAATCTCAGGGTTGAGTGGGAGGGTGAGAGCGTGATAAGTGAATGTAAGGGCCAGTGGGATGGTAGTGAAGTCAGTAGTCTTTTTTTAGCCTGAGATTCCGCATTAATCATGTTCAGAGGACTCCTCTTTATGCCGCCTTCGCTTGTTTATACTGAACCAAACAGAGGCGGCGTGATGACGGAGCAATCCGGCGTTGCGGAACCAGAGGCGTGCATTTTAACATCAAGCCTCACCTATAACGCCGCGTTCGAGACCACTTGGAACTCGGATATTGCCAATTCGGAAAATTGCACTAAACGCCACCTGAAGACGTGGCTCAGACTCAACAAAAAATATCCCCAGCTTCAGTGAGGTACGTCATGTAATCAATGTGACATCGTTATCAATGTGACATCGTTATCAATCTGACATCGTTATCAATGTGGCAGTGAGCCTAACAGAGCCTAACAGAGACCTTGATTATAATCAAAGGTGAAGAACCTTTTTGAATGTGTGTCAAAATGAACAAGAAAAAAATATGTACCTAATTAATGATAGCCAGCAGATAGAAGAAAAATCCACTGATGAATCATCATAACATTGTTGTGTTTACATTTGGCTGGAATGCATTGAATTTCAGAGCTGGGAAATATCATGTTGGAGTTCCGAGTAGTGTCAGAAATAAAGAAGCCTACCTGTTACTTTCAAAAACAATGACAGGTGAACTTAGTGACAGCAGGCACTTGCAAGCCGTGCACATTTATAGCAATGTTCAGACTCGAGCAAAGTTGTTGTGCATCATGTTAATGGTTATCATGTCAGATGTGTGTGTTGTGACAGCACAGTAGTCCTGCTTCCCTTTGGTTGGCTGCTAGGCTGCATCACACCCCTGTCGTTCTGCCTCGGTGACTACCTCAGCTGCCGGCACAGAGGCAGAACAACAATGACACCCCATTCCACCTCCGTACCTACCTTTCATACAGAACACTGAGGCGGAATGACGGCACAAAAATGAAATTGCTGTGTAAAAGGCCTCGATGTCACCAACCTCCTGTGAAACCTTCTGGTTGGAGGGGATTTCTGGAGGCACAATTTGAGATCCTTTTCACTCAGGAAAAGGCACCATTTAGAATCGTTGAGTCTTCATTGTTGGTTTGTTCCCATGGAAGAGACCTTAAAAGTTCTACTGGGAACCCTCTGATGAGTTCTTTTTGGTTTTTGGCTATCGGTTTTCCTATATAAAAAGAACTGAATGTTTATATTTTTCTGAAAGCATACAAGAATCATTCAATCAAAAACATTTAACATTTGATCAGAACCCATACCTCCAAGAGAACACCCCCCTACTCTGGCACTGGGATCTCTCTGGCACTTCCACGAGTCCCTGCAGCAGCAGCGGCAGCAGTGTGGCTTGGGAAAGACTGGGAGAGCCTGGGTGAGTTTGCCCCGTGGAGGCCCATCAATAACCTGGCCAACCTTGTGACAGTTGGCCCAGCACCAGCGATTCTGAGGAACCACAGGCCCGGCGCCCATCAATCAGTCGGGCAGTGCAGTTACAGAGAGCCATGGCGGCTCTTCAGGGTTTAATTGGCTGCTTGTCAGGTGGTTGTTTTGATTCATTTCACAATGCCAGCGACTGAAGCGAAGAAAAAGACATCGAAGAATTAGGGAGGAGAGAGAGAGGGATTGGGAGAAAGAGAGGTAAAACGAGAGAGGGAGTGGGAGAAAGAGAGGTAAAAAAATAGAGAGGGAGCGTGAGAGATGAAAACAGAACTTCTAAATCAACTCCGCCCGCATCTTTGTTGTTCGTTTAAAAAGGAATTTGCCATCTGGTGAGTAAATGAGAATAGAGAAATGTAATTTCATACGACAATGAATACTGTGATTCAGCAGATGCAGTGGGCAAAAAACGAAATATATGACTTTCCTTCTTTTTTTTGATTAGAACCTCATTGAGATGCGCAAGCGTTTGAATTTACAGCACGGCCTCCAGATTGCTCCTCTCCTCTCCTCGCGGGCCTCCATAACTGCAGCTGAAGCACAAGAGCAATCAGCCCGCCTGCATGTGATGTGAGGGTGTGAAATGATAGAGTGTGACCTAACAGCTCGGGCTGCCGCGGTGACGGAGTGTGTCCCAGGATGCCGTCAGAGGCTGCTTTAAATGTCCCCCTCACGTCAGGGCTAATGGACGGCCGCATGTTTAGGGAAGTCAGTGACGCAAATGGGCACTTTCGAAGAATCACAACGTGGGCGAGAGTTGCTGGCTCACTCTCTGACTTCCAGCTCTTTCTAGGTCTTTCTGTGGGTCTGTCACTGTCTTTCTCTGAGTCTCCCTCTTTCTCTCTCTCCTCTCTCTCTCTCTCTCTCTGCATCATGTTCTGTTCTTCACCGCTCTGCTTGTCAGGGGAAGGGTCCATGCTTCCGTATCCCCGAGAGGAAATCAATATGTCCTAGGTCTCTCTGATATGTTTTCCTGGTGTCGTCTTTCCTTCTCTTCTGGTTATTCACTGCTGGGATAGCGTTTCTCGACAGATTTGTTTCCAAGGCAGAGGATGCTGTGTGTTTCCCTTTGGCAGGTCTTGTTTGGCAGATGGGAGGGGGATGCGACAGAGGTGGAGGGGTGTGTGTGTGTGTGTGTGGGTGGGGGTGGGGGGTGGTGGGGGGTTATTCTTGGATGTTGAGCTTCTGATGAGTCTGTTTTGGGGGACCAGATGATTCACACACCTGGTACAGGTCAATGAACACCCCCCACCCCCCCACACACACACACACACAAAGATACACTCTCACGCTTAGTTACTAATGCACCATGGCAAACAGCATACTCTTTCTCTCTTTCTCTCTCTCTCTCACACACACACACACACACACAGAGAGAATCACACATCTGCACACTCACTTCAGACTCACGTGAATCACCAGGAAAACGCAGTGATTTAAATATTACTAAGGAGCTCCTTTGTAGGGGCAACTGGACAGAAACCATTTCATCTGCGAAAAAGTTCCATATAGACTCGTGTTTGGCTCAAAGATACACATCTTTCACCAGAACATGAATCTGACTGTTTTGGTGTCAGTGAGACCTCCCGGCGTCGTTGGAACTAAATCGTAAATCTTTTAGTCAGATCCATGTATGGACAAAAGGCCCTTTAAAACCCTCTTGCTTGGATAAATTAAGAAGCCGCTCTAAAGAAAGTCTAGACACAGAATATAAGACAGTCGTGTAGGGCAGCATTGACTAGTTTCTATCAGTGTTGGATTATCCCCTCTCTTGCCTGATGATGTGTCCTTCACAGATGGTGCCGTAGATCTGATGACTCAGTTACTCTTTTTCTAGTTGCAATCGCATCCCACTCACAGAGACACTTTAGCGATTTAAAGACTTAAAGCCAGAATCTCCTAAGAGAAAGTCTTAGTGAACCCACAGAACAGCCCTCATTTCTCACATTGAGGAGAATGTGTGTGTAAGTGTTGGGGGGGTGGGTGCGTGACTAGATCACATGGCTGAGGTGTGTGTGTGTGTGTGTGTGTGTGTAAGTGTGTGTGTGTGTGTGTGTGTGTGTGTGTGTGTGTGAGTGTGTGTGTGTGTGTGTGTGTGTGTGTGTTGGGGGGGTGGGTGCGTGACTAGATCACATGGCTGAGGTGTGTGTGTGTGTGTGTGTAAGTGTGTGTGTGTGTGTGTGTGTGTGTGAGTGTGTGAGTGTGTGTGTGTGTGTGTGTGTGTGTGTGTGTGTGTGTGTGTGTGTGGGCTGGGGTGGGTGGGGTAGGGGAATGCATCTCTTCTCATTACCCTTCACTGTTGGCCTTGCTCAGTGTTCTGCTGTCCAGTGCAGCAGTACAAAATCTAGAGGCTGAAAAGGAGAAGAGATGTAAAAGCATCGATCGGGGAGAATGAATGGGTGAAGTTACCTGGGCGGACGGTATAGAAGGGTTATGCTGGGACATGGGGGGGGGGGGGGCTGAGAGGGAGACTGAGAGGTTATTTTGGCGTAGGGTGGTGCAGAGTGGTGCTTGGGAGTGAACCTCCTCACCTCTGCTGCTGGCTCAGAAGACAAGAGGAAGGGTGGAGACTTTACTTTACGTTACTTTATTTTTAATGAAGCTGATTTTTATGGTCTTGTGTTCAGTTATAACAATGATCGCTGGACTGAATGAGCAGCATCATCATATCTCCTGATGTCGTAAATCAAACAGAATTATTGAAACAGTAAAAGTGTAAAGGAAGAATTGGGGAGGGGGGAGGGAAAGAAGAATGCATGAGAGAGAGAGAGAGAGAAACTGAATATAGAAAATGCATGAGAAAGAGGGAGAGAGAGATAAACTGAATATAGAGAATGCATGAGAGAGAGGGAGAGAGAGAAACTGAATATAGAGAATGCATGAGAGAGAGGGAGAGAGAGAGAAACTGAATATAGAGAATGCATGAGAAAGAGAGAGAGAGAATGAAAGAGAGGCTGAATGTAGAGAATGCATGAGAAAGAGAGAGAGAGAGAGAGAGAGAGTGAAGGACGACAGCAAGAGTGCAAAAAAGAAGAAGAGCGGTTTGCTCGCTCCCTGGCCTGTTTCTCATTACCATGGAATCCTCACGGAACGCTGGGCGCGGTGGGCAGATATTTCCCCCGTCGAGCGTACCAAGCGTTCCTAAGGTGCAGAGTGTGCTCATGAGCAGGGAGCGTGGTTGTGCCGACGGCTTCGGGATCTGCCTGCGTCTTCCTGATTTACGGCTCCGGACCCTGAGGCTTGACGCTTGTACTTCTGCTCCTCGTCTCCGTCTTTCCCAGACGGCTGTAAGAATCCGGCCCAGATCCGGCGCCGGTTCCCCAGCTAAAGGTCGGGACGTGGGTCGTGGGTCGTTGTAGGACCTTCTCCAGATTCAGCGCCACTCTTGATTTCATCAGCCCAAGCAGGTGGCCATATTCTGGCCCTCGCAAAAGCCATCTGGCAGCACCCAAGCCCTCTGATTTATAGCGCCGACCGCAGGCCTGCCCACACAGTATGGGACTGAACCCGAGCGTTGACAGGGGGGTTTCTTAGCTTGCTAGGCTAGCAGATGCACGGTGATAGTAAAGGAAAAACACCTGTTTCCAGTTGTTGGGCCTCACGCGAGCAGAGATTATCTGTCAACTGCAGCTGTGCGCCCCAAAACACACTGCCAGTTTGTTCCCTGTGGCTGTAAACATACGTGTGACCCCCCCCCCCCCCCCCACACACACACACACACATCCCTGGTATCTCCCCTCCCTCCTCTCTGCTCTCTCAGACCTGAGCAATTGTGCTTGACCTTTAATTAGGAGGGTAAACATTTACGTAGGGCGAGGAATGTGGCTGGCAGAGGGGAGCTGAAGGGGCGGCCGGGGTGGGGTGGGGTGTACTCTGGCAGGGTGGAGGCTGGAAGGGAGTACTGTGAGCGTGTGGAGAGGAGTTTTCCT
>NC_045164.1:12985469-12990469 GCF_900700415.2 Clupea harengus
GAGTTTAAACATTGAGACATCATGGGAAGACTTAGCTTAAGCTGTCACTCAAAATCGACATTGTTAACAAAACAGAGACAGTATTATGTATGAGAGGCTTTGTGAGTGAATATCAGAGTGAGCACATCTTATATTCCTATGCAGACATACTGCAGTATTGTGCTTCAATCTCTGAACCCTCCTCAGATCAAAGAGAAACAGAAAAACACCGGTCATAAATGAGACAGGAACATGGAAAGTGTGAGAGAAATAGCATGACAAACTGGTAGAGGACCTGAGTATTTACAGAGTATATACTATACTCTATTATACCATACTATACTCATACTATATAGTATACTATACTCTATTATACCGTACTATACTCATACTATATATATATTTTACTGTACTATACTCAGAGAGGTGAAGATTGAAATTGTGTTGATCTTCTGAAGTACTGTCAAATCTCTCTGTATGATGTATTCTCAGTGTGTTCAGTGCCTGGTAGAGGAGTACTGTATGTTCCAGTGAGTTTATATATCTGGCTTGTCATGTTTGGCTGTAAGCTTGGCCTTGGCTTTGAGAAATGCCAAAGTGAATTTATCTCGCAATGTTTTTCCAGCATTGATGGCCAGCGAAGCTTGTAAACACTTTTGGGACTTCTCTATGGGAAGCTAAAGCAGGATGTTTAGATTGGTGAAAAATGTTTGGTCAGTCAAGCATAATGACTTTCAGAGCCTGTAAACAAAAATGTAACTTTTGGCTCCGTCGTATATTTCTGCCCTCAGCTTGTGACCCGCACTGAACCCGACATAAATGCAATCCTTGTGATATGAATCAACTTCACATCTAAACAGATTCCAATGCAGTAATCAATCAGAGGAGCATGTGAATGCTGTTTTCATGCCATGGAGAGAGAGGCTTTGTCTGGGCAGCCTCCCATAGTGGTGGACCATCAGCTCCCTCAGGAGCTTGGTCTGGAGGGGAAACAGGGCTGTTGAGGCGCTCGTGTGGTTACTGATGTGGAGGGGAAACAGTGCTGTTGAGGTGTGTGTGTGGTTACTGATGTGGAGAGGAAAGAGTGCTGTTGAGGTGCTTGTGTGGTTACTGATGGGGAGTTACAGTGGAGAGGCTCCTGGGGCGCCCCAACAGGATGTGGAGTTACAGTGGAGAGGCTCCTGGGGCGCCCCAACAGGATGTGGAGTTACAGTGGAGAGGCTCCTGGGGCGCCCCAACAGGACTGTTGAGGTGCTGAGGAGAGGCTCCTGGGACTGTGGAGGTGCTGAGGTTGTTCTTTGTGTTTTGCACTTCAAAAGTTCTGCCTCTGGTGTCATAGTCCATAAATAGTGTGTGTGTGTGTGTGTTTGTGCGTGTGTGTGTGTGTGTGTGTGTGTGTGTGTTTGTGTGTGTGTGTGTGTGTGTGTGTGTGTGTGTGTATGCTTTTATGTGTGTGTGTGTGTGTGTGTGTGTGTGTGTGTGTGACTATAATAATGGTGTGTAATTGCTGCTTCTACTTCTCAGCCCTTGTCTGGTCTCCTCACTGTGCTGCGCTGCGTTTACCTATGAATGCTGCGCTGTCATGGGCCAGAAAAAGAAGCAGACAAATGGTTGCATATATAACAGCGCTGCAGCAGTCCGGAGTGCTTCATATGCATTACAGCCGCACCGCCAACGTGTAGCAGTCATCTGGATGAGGCCACAGCAGCTGTTCTGTGCCAGTGTGGTCACCTTGGAAGGTGAAGACAGGGAAGAAAAAGAGAATTCCTCCATTGGTCCAGAGACAGAGAGGGGGCTGATTTCCCCATGTCAGAGTCTGCCGGCGGACTGACCGCTGCAGTGGTCACCTGCTGGGCCTGAGGCGAGGTGAGGCGAGGTGAGCCAGTGTGTGGAAGTGTGTGAGGTCAGGCAGAAGGGGGTGTGTTGAGGAGGCAGAGTGTGGCTGATACTGAGAGGTGTGTAGAGGCTGAGTTTGGAGATGAGGTGATGGTAGATGGATGTTTGTCATGACACAGGCAGGGACTCAGACGCCGATCCAAACAGACCTCACAGCAAAAGCACAGTTTGTTATATTATTATTATATGTAGGCAAGTCCAAATCCAAATACAAGCAGAGTTGACTTTTTAGGCTAGCCTTTAAACTGGTATGCTACCATAACTGAGAAAAAGTGTATTATGTCTAGAACTGTAGTGGATAACACTAAGAGCGTGGATGGCTCTTCCCTGTACAAGCATTCTGTTTTTGTGTCATTGTGTCATTGTGTCATTGTCATGACAACCATAGAACTCAACATTACTATCTCTGTGTTACATCACTATTCTTATAACGTAGGTTACTCCTTACTTCAATTCTGGCTGTTGTTTATTTTCCCCGTAGATTATGCTTGTGCATTCAACTGTATTATCTTTAGCTTGCCAAAAAATATAATTGTATTTGTTGTCATGAATATTAAATCGTGTGAAATTTCCGCAGCGGCGCTTCTTATTCGGTGGCTCAGAATGCATTTGGGCTTTTAGGGAGGGGCGAAAGTGTACCGCTGTAAAGGAAATGAGTGCGCTGGATTTATAACACAAGTCAAAACAAACGGAATGCTGCACATAAACTGTTTTATCTTGATTGCGTTGTTTTCATAATCATTGGAAGCCATAATCGTAATTGAAATTGAAATTTAATTGCACAGCCCTAGCACATGGTGATAAAAAATTATAGACCTATAGAGATCATGAGCGACTATGAAGATGTTTGAGAGAGTAAGACATGGGGAAGGTGCAAGGATGGACAGAAAGTTGAGATTGAAGTAGATCCAATGGATACATGTGTTGAAGAGCATCGGCTATGGAGCTGTTTTTCCTCATTTCCATTGCTAAGTCCCTTCCACTGTACTCCCCTTCTTCCTCTTCACCCTCCCCACCTCTCTCTCTCTTTCTCCCTCCTCCCTCTGTCCTCCTCCTTTACTTTTCCATAGCTTGTTTAGATAGTGACCCAGATCTTAGTAAACACTGGCCTATCGCTTCGCCCCGCCACTAAGGCAGACTCATGCCTGGACAATGTCTGTGCTGCACTGTGGAAGATGTGATACAGACAGGCAGAACTTTCACCCAAACAGAAAAAGTGCACACACACACACACACACACACACACACTCACACACACACACACACACACACACACACACACACACACACACACACACACACACACATATACACCCACACACACACACACACACACACACACACACACACACACATACACATTTATGAAGATACCGAAGCGTTTCACACTGGCATCACAATAAATGAATAGAACCTAAAACACCAAATTGCTCCTCTGGGATTGCAGCATTGATCGTACCTCAAAGCCTTGGAGTTGGTGTGGCGTACTGGTTTATCAGGTGAGCTTCATTCCTCTGGAGAGAAACATCATTCTTATTACCCCAACTGACTACACACACCTGAGATAACAGTGACCCTGGGGTGAGATAGCAGTCGAGATGGGCTTCTATAGAAGACTGGGAGGAGGGGATGGGGGTTGGGGGGGGGGGTGTAATTGAAATGGTCTGTGAAGAGGTGCAGCGTTGGTATTCAGAGTTCACACTGTTTCTGTGTGTTGATAAGAACCAGTCACGGAGATCCCCCCACGCATCACCTGCAGGGCCGTGTTTGGACAACCTGCGTGATGGAGTCAGGTCTGTTTGGGTTTGGGCTCATTACTTCTGAAGGTGTGTCTACATGTGCAGTATGTGATAAGCAAGCGTCTGTGTGTGTGTGTGTGTGTGTGTGTGTGTGTGTTTGTGAGCAAGATACAGAGAGAGATTGAGAGTGTAGTTGTGTGTGTCTGTGTGTAGTGTGGATGAGACTAGTGTGTGTGTGTGAGCAAGCTTCTGTTCATGTTGATTTAAGTCGCCTGCTCCAGTTCCACAGGCGGGGTCTTGGTGCTCAGCAGGAGCGGGACATACAGAGGGGAGAAATGTGTGTGTGTGTGTGTGTGTGTGTGTGTGTGTGTGTGTGTCTGTGTGTGTGTGTCTGTGTGTGTGTGTGTGTGTGTGTGTGTCTGTGTGTGTGTGTGTGTGTGTGTGTGTGTGTGTGTGTGTGTGTGTGTCTGTCTGTCTGTCTGTCTGTCTGTGTGTGTCTGTCTGTCTGTCTGTCTGTCTGTCTGTCTGTCTGTCTGTCTGTCTGTCTGTCTGTCTGTGTGTGTGTGTGTGTGTGTATGGGTGTGTGTGTGTGTGTGTGTTTCAGGAGACATACACTGTGGTGACATATTGTATATGCACACAAATGACAGGAATGCAAAGGGGCTCTATGGTTATGGCCTCTTCTTTACACACACTCCTGTGCTCTAGAATCATTCTTTACACACACTCCTGTGCTCTAGAATCATTCTTTACACACACTCCTGTGCTCTAGAATCATTCTGGCATTTCTCAAAGGCATAACTTCCATGTCAATCCCTTAACCATAGTTCATAGTTTAACATCCTTACATACCAGTACACACATAGAACGCTTCATTCATTCATTCATTCATTCATTCATTCATTCATTCATTCATTCATTAAGTTTAGTTAATAGTGTGCAGCTTGCTGCATCTTAGCATGCATATACAAAAATGGAGGGTATTCTGTAGCTAGCAAAACATTGCTGGAATCCAGGAAGTTTTTGTTCTACTTGCTTGTGCTTTTTGTTTTGGGCCTCAGAGGTCTTTGAGTCTGAGTCTTACAGTCTCTCAGCGTCAAAGGGATTTGCCTTGGGACAGCCATAACTGAATCTCTCTTTCTCTCACTCCTTCTCTCTTTCACTCACTCTCTTTCTCTCTCTCTCTTTATCACATCTCTCTTTCTGTCTGATTTTTCTGCCTGTCTCTCACTCCTCATCCCTCTTTCCCTGCTTTATCCCTGTTTTCACACTTCCTGTCTTTGGCGGTCTCCCTTCCTCTTCTGTTGTCCATCTTCTTTTGTTCCCATCTCCACACTTTGTATCCTTTCTCCTCACTTTCTCTCTCTCTCTCTCTCTCTCTCTCTT
>NC_045164.1:12997969-13002969 GCF_900700415.2 Clupea harengus
AAGGGAAGTTGAGGATGTGGATGTTTCCGGAGGTTGTGTGTGGGTGACTGTGCTTTCACCAGCTGGGGGCAGTATGCTCCTCCTGACCCTGCAGCTCCACCAGTGACTCAGCCCCATTCAGAGACGGAGCCTCCTGTGGCGCTGTGCAGACAGCCAACACACTCCCACAACACACTCCTCACCGATGACACACTCATCACAGCAGGGGCTCGGAATCTTCTGGAAAACCTAGACACAGGAGGTGTGCTTTTTTCGGTGTTTTATTTTAGCCAGAACCTGCTGGTGGCGGCTGCCTCTCCCCTGGGTGAAGGTAACCCAGTATGACCCCCGTGACCCTGGCAGAGTTCTACTGACCTCCAGGAGCAGGTGGTGGGGCTATAGCATGGCACCCAGGGAGCTGAAAACGCTTCATGTTCCTTCCTGTTATGTCAACACCTTCATGTGAAAAGAGAACTAAGAAAAATATACACACATGTGTTTTATCCTTTATTCCATTCCCAAATCCTCAGCTTCAGGAAGACTTTTTCCCTGAATGCAAAATGCATTTTAATGTTTTTTCACAGTTGAACTTGGCTAATGATGTGTAATGTATTAGTATATGTACACAAAAGTGCCATGTTGTTATGGATGTCTCTGTCGCTTCGTACTGTAAGAATCATAAACATTTGGATTGGTGTAATACACTGACATGTTGCATAATGTTGTTGTGGTGTGTGTGTTTGTGTTTGTGCAGGTGTGTATGTGGAGAGGAGCCTGCTGTCGGGGCTGAGACTGGGGGATAAATGAGAGGCCCTGCTACTGCCCTGCGCCTGCACCGCCCTTAGGAGCCCAACAGGGGGAGTCTCTGCAGGGTAAGCCCACTCACAGTGCTCCTGTTTGGGATGGACATGCAACACACTACAGGCCCAGGCTATAAATATGTGTGTGTGTGTGTGTGTGTGTTTATATGTATTATATTTGTGTTTATATGAGGTATATATAGCACTCTACAATGTCTCTCTCTCTCTCACTTTGTGTGTGTGTGTGTGTGTGTGTGTGTTTGTGTGTTTGTGTTTATATGAGCTATATACAGCACTGTCCTTCAAGTACTGTCCTGCATACCATACCAGCACTGGACAAGGAACGGAAAATAGACACAATGTTGTGTTCCAAGACAGCAAGTCTGGTGCATTAAAGAAAATAGCCCTAAATGATGTAAACCCATAATAACATGGAAACTTGGTTAGTTGCTCTGAATGTGCTGTTTGCTGGTATTTTCACTGAAGTCCTTAGTAAATACATGATAAATACAAACTATGAAATAATTAATAAACTTTATTAAATAAACTAAATAACTAAATAAATAGTAAATACGGACCGAATGTGCATAAAATGTGGATAGTCTAATCGATAGTAGACACCTGACGACTCATTTGAAATGCTTCAATGCTGTGTTCTGATGTGTTTTGTTAAACACACGGGCGGAACAGATATTTAAAGTAGCATAACGGATCAATTGCTAATCGCTAACGATATGCTAGCGGCTAAAACTAACGAAATCTCTTGAAATGTGCTGACTTTGACATTATGACAAACTAGTTAGTCAACAACTGTCCTAACACAGTCAAACATCAAGCAAGTGCAACACAAGATAAAGCAAGACGGCAAATAAGCTACTTACTAGTTCTCCATATTAAAAGTCATTGTAGCGCCCCAATTTTTTTAAAGCTGTTATTTTAAGGTAAAACTGCTTATCCTAACCCTAATCCTGAAGTACAATTACTGCAAAATGCCATTTTAAAATCTGACACACTGGCTACATTCTTAAAATACACAGTAACTCCAATATGGCCCTTGTGACTTTTCCCAGTCATGTCTGTGTCTGTCTGTGTGAGTGTTGATGGTGTGTAATTGTTGTGATTGGGCGGATATCTAATTTCCTGTCTTTATGACTGTGTCCAATTGACTGTGAATGCTGATTAGTGGGATTCTACCCCAACAGTGTGTGTGTGTGTGTGTGTGTGTGTGTGTGTGTGTGTGTGTGTGTGTGTGTATCTGTGTGTTGATGTGGATACATAAAACATAAAAGGTATAAACTAGTACATGTATGCTGTGTGTGTAAGTGTGTAAGTAACACTCACATATGTCTACATGCATGTAGGGTGTGCGTGTATGTGTGTGTCTGTGTGTGTGTGTGTGTGTGTATGTGTGTGTGTGTGGGTGTGTGTGTGTGTGTGTGTGTGAGAGAATGCGGAGGACACTTCAGAATGAGCTACATTTCTGCCGGTCATTGGGTTGAAACTCACCCCGTCGTAAAGATTTAAATAAGGATCCCGGCGGGGCTTTGAAGTGGATTCTGTTGCGTGGAGGTCAGGCCAGTGATGGATGACGGCAGCAGAGGGTCATCTCTGGGACACCAGGGTCAAAGGTCATCTCTCGTTGACCGCCCTTTGTGTTGAAGAGGAAGGGAGAGAGAGAGAGAGAGAGAGAGAGAGAGCAAGTTATCAGGACATTGTAATGGGTGGAGATCTGTGATGAAGAAAAGAAAGTGTCTGTGTGGATTTGCGTTGTATGTTTGAGGGTGTTTGTGTAGAAGAGAGAGAGAGAGAGACAGAGAGAGAGACAGAGAGACAGAGAGAGAGAGAGAATGTTACAGAAAGGAACACAGTAAAGGAGCAGAAGATTCTGTTCAGCTCACACACACACACACACACACACACACACACACACACACACACACACACACACACACACACCACTTAACTTGACTCTTATGATTTCATATAAGGTAGGCTCTTATTTTGGTAGGTGTACCACTAAAAGAAAAAGCATATCATTTGAACACTGTGGTGGTGAAATATAAGGAGCCTGCTAAAGCTTTGTGGAAAAAACAAGCTGTGACCGGCACCACCACTGGGCCATCTGAGGTTGAAATAATCATCACAGAAAGAGATACATTTTAATATTTTAATATCAAATTGGATTTAAAAATGTCTTTCCATGACTACACTGGGAGAGAGTCATGAAGGAAAACAGGCGATGGTCCAACACAGAAACTACCTCAGGCAGTTTTACTGTTACAAATGTTGATAATGGTATTTTATTAGTATATGGTACTTAAATAAATTAAACTTTTTTTTTATTAATATTTGAGATACATTAAAAAAATCTGAGTTGAACCATCATATGACCCACCACTTTGAAGCCAGGCAACATCATGTAGAATAAGACTGTTGACTATGATACTGATATAGATAGAATTTAGCTGTCACAAAGAGCATGGACCATTTACACATTTCTTTTATACCTCAAAGAAAATTCTGAACATGCTAAAGTTTGCAATCAGACAAATGTTTAAACGGGCCATGTGAGACACAGAAATGTTTTATACCAGCGGTTCTTGGCCCACTAAGCCTTCCTGTGGCTTTCTCTTATGCATTCAAATACACACACACACACACACACAAACATACACACACACACACACACAAACACACACACACACAGATGGAGCAAAGCTGTCTCTGTTCTTTGGCCAAATATCCTGGGGGGGTCGTTCTTCGTCTGGCTCTGTCTCTTGGCTATGGTTATCCACACTTAAACACACTCACACACACACACACATATACACTTGCTCTCGTGTGCGCGCGCACCCACACACACACACACACACACACACACACACACACACACACACACACACACACACATACACACACATACACATACACATACACATACACACACAGAGTTAAGCACCAGTGCCCACTCTTGACTGACAGGAGCCCCTTGTGTGTGGTCTGTCCTCAATTGCTGCCCCTCTTTACACACACACACACACACACACACACACACACACAGGCAGACAGAGAGAGAGAGAGAGAGAGAGAGAGAGAGAGAGAGAAAGAGAGAGGTAGAGGGAGAGAGACCCTTTAGGCCCTGATTCCATTACTCCTCTAAAACAGCTGTTCATTTCTCTCACCAGGCCCACTGCTCCTTTACCACACAGGTGTGTGTGTGGGTGTGGGTGTGGGTGTGTGTGTGTGTGTGTGTGTGTGTGTGTGTGTGTGTGTGTGTGTGTGTGTGTGTGTGTGTGTGCACGTGTGTGTGTGTGTGTGTGTGCACGTGTGTGTCTATGTGTATCTGTACCACCTTTCAGACAGGCAGAACAGTAACTTGCCTGTGCATGCATGTGTGTATCTACAACTGTGTGTGTGTGTGTGTGTGTGTGTGTGTGTGTGTATCTACAACTGTGTGTGTGTGTGTGTGTATCTACAACTGTGTGTGTGTGTGTCCCTATCCATCTGTCAACCTACCTGAATCCAGCACTGGTTCGCAATCATTACTCCTTAGTGACATGGAGTTGGCCCTGATCGGGGTCTCCCGCTGCGCTGTGCAGGGGCAGGGGCAGGTTGAGCGTCTCTCGTTGGAGTTAATGCCCCTCTTATTACCCCTCACCAGCAGCCCCTGCGGCCCTCGGCCAAGCAATCCTTCCCCAGCCTGGAATAATTTCTTTGCATAATGCCTCATAAAAAGGCCTCTCTGCCCTGCCAAACAGAAACTGGATGGAGGCAGAGGAGAGGAGGCAGAGAGTTCTCAGTGGTCAAACCACCAGCAGCTGGTGCAGAGAGAGAGAGAGAGAGAGAGAGAGAGAGAGAGAGGGAGAGAGAGAGAGAGAGAGAGAGAGAGGGGGAGAGGGAGAGAGAGAGAGAGAGAAAAAGAGAGAGAGAGAGAGTGAGAGAGAGAGGGAAAGAGAGAGAGAGAGAAAGAGATGTGTTGCCTGGATGTGCCCAATAGTTACCTTGAGTAATCCTCGTCTACGTGCAGTTACTTGTTAGTCATAGTTATACGTAGTTGCTAGGAGACTGTACAACTGACCACTTTGTTGCAAGTGAAACCCTTGGACATCCTGTTGGATCATTAATATAACCTTAAAATACACAATATTTTGATATTTGATATTTATGTGTCTATGAATGTATAGATCCCTGACATTTAACATATTGTATTCATTCCTTGTT
>NC_045164.1:13012969-13017969 GCF_900700415.2 Clupea harengus
TCCGCGAGGCCTTGCCTTCAAAACGTCTGCTGTTGTCTGCAGCCCGTGTGTCTGCTGCTGCTGCTGCTGCTGCTGCTGCTGCTGCTGCTGCTGCTGCTGCTGCCCAGTCTGCCATCCAGCAGACACAAAATGGCCTCCAAAGGCACTTATTGTGTTAATTGTGTGTGTGTGTGTATGTGTGTGTGTGTGTGTGTGTGTGTGTGCCTAGGGGGTTAGACGGCTTACTTCCTTTGACTTTGCTTCACACCTTCACGCACCTCTCACCCTTCCCCCTCTCCTCTCCTCTCTTCTGTACTCTTCTCTTCTCTTCTCTTCTCTTCTGTACTCTTCTCTTCTCTTCTCTTCTCTTCTCCCCTCCTCTCCTCTCCTCTCCTCTCCTCTCTTCTCTTCTCTTCTGTACTCTTCTCTTCTCTTCTCTTCTCTTCTCTTCTCTTCTGTACTCTTCTCTTCTCTTCTCTTATCCCCTCCTCTCCTCTCCTCTCCTCTCCTCTCCTCTCCTCTCCTCTCTTCTCTTCTCTTCTGTACTCTTCTCTTCTACTTTCCTCTCCTCTTCCCCTGTGGTTCTGCCTCTACCCTCATCTTGCTGAAAAACACCTAGGTATTTATGTGAGACAGACCACTCTGGTGCATTTGGTGTGTGTTTGTGTGCACGCGCACGCATGCATGCATGCATACACGCATGTATGTGTGTGTGTGTGTGTGTGTGTGTGTGTGTTCGTTAATTCTGGGTTTGTCACCTCTTGCTGAATCAGAAGTTTCCATGGCGTGCCTCTCTGCTGTTTCCCCCATCAGAGTGGGCTTAGCGACAGCGTGCAGGCCCTGTCCATCAGCGTGCCAGTCCGCCTGCCCATCCGCCGGCCAGCGTGCCAGTGCACATGCCGAGAGTAGCTGCCTGTGGCTTGTTTGCAGGTTTCCGCAACGTCCTGTCCTCGGATCGCCTCCTAAGTGTTTTCACGTCTGTCTGTGGCTGCGGCGTGCCTCTCAGAGTCAGCGTGGTGTGTGTGTGTGTGTGTGTGTGTGTGTGTCTGTGTCTGTGTCTGTGTGTGTGTGTGTGTGTGTGTGTGTGAGTGTGTTTTGTCGGGGCCTTGAGTTATGCCTGGCTGCTGGCATGGTCTGACTGAGGCTGTGCCGGCTTACGTAAGAGCTGGTGTGGAACGCATCCTGCTGCCGCCGCCGCCGCCGCCGCCGCCGCCGCTGACACTGTGTGTGCTGAAGAACTTTCTGGGCCATTTCTGCTCTTCCTGCTGTCTTGGGTTACATTACGCAGAAAGAGCCTAAAGAGACCAACGTTTTAAAAAAAAAGCCTTTGGGGCCCACGCCGATCAGTGGAGAGATGCAGGTCATCAATGCAGAGAGAAGTGCCAAGATAACCACTTTGGATGTGTTGTGTTTTTTGGTTAAGAGAGAAAAACCTCTGAAGTTTTCCTCACAGAAATGGACTTGCATTCCTGGTTTGTGTAGGCTCATGCTTAGCTAAGTCCAGTTGTAAAACAGCAAAGCTCTGTTCTGTATATGTTCTGTGTTCCATCTAATAGTCAACTATCAATGGATTATTAATGTTGTATCCTGCTGAAGGAGGTTTCTACCCCATCCCCCCGCCCTCCCCCCAAAACACTCGCATCAGACTGAAGCCACAGTGGTGGGAGGGGTGTTGCATGGGTATTAACATATCTCTCCTGTCTTCCCATTGCTTTGTCCTCATCCCATGTTACTGGCGCAGGTCTGAAGTCTCAAGTCTGCTTTTATTGTCATTTCTGCATATGAATGTGTCATGCATACCAGGGAATGAGATGTCTTTCCACAAGCAAGGACAACAGTGCCACATAGAACACATGATGCAAACACACTGAGTGCTGAGTCGCCAGTGATGAGGATTTAATGGCCATTAAGAATAATGACTATTTCTATATTGCATAGGGTTCCTGTTCACAGCCTCTTAATTCTTTATATGGAGACCACTCTGTGCTGTAGTCAGTGCATGGGCACATCCTCTGTGTGTTGTGTCATCTGATGATTCCATATCAAACAAATGTTTCATGTTAAAACTTTGCGTGTGTCTACCTGCCCTTTGCTTCTCTGATTTTATCGTGACACAATAGACAAAATTCACCATTCTTAGCTCACACAGCTCTCAACTGTTAGTTATTTTCCACTTGAGCTTTCTTTTTTTCACCAAGAGGGATGACTAAGTAATTCTCCCTGTAAAGCAGAATGGAAACTTCCTGAAGAGAGAGAGAGAGGGGTGTAGGGAACGGGAGAGAGAGAGGGGGCTGGGGGAGAGGGGGGTGTGGGGAAAAAGACAGAGGGAGAGGGAGAGGGAGCGTTCCACTGTTGAATCAGTCCAACAGCAGGCCTTTGCTTGCCCCCCCTCACCATAACTGTCCTCCTTGAATCCTCAGTAGCATCCAGTGCACTTTTAAGCTCTTATAAGTCTAAAGGAGTTTTGTGTTTCCTATGTCAGCTTGTGTCCCTTTGTCTCTCTCTCTGTATGTGTCTCTGTGCCTGGCTTTGCCTCTGTTTCTCTTTGCCTGTCTGTCTCTCTGTGTCCCTGTCCCTGTCCCTGTCTCTCTCTGTCCCTGTCCCTGTCTCTCTGTCTCTCTGCGCGTCTGTGCTTGTCTCTCTGCTCTTAAAAACTATTTGTATCCCTCTCTGTGACTCCTGGCCTGTTGTGCTCTGGCCCAGCAGCCTGCTGCCTGCCTGTCTGTCTGTCTGCCTGTCTGCTCCCATCCTCACGCTGCCTGTCTGTCTGCCCTCATCCTCACGCTGCCTCAGCACTCCCCCCACACACACCTCCTGCTGCCGTTGCGCTGCCCAACACCGTTTCTGATCAGGACACACAGAAATCATCCCTCTCTCTCTCTCTCTCTCTCTCTCTCTCTCGTGCTCCAACTCTGTCTGTCTAGCTATGTGCTTGTCTTTTTGTTCTCTGTCCTGTCTCTTCCCGTTCTTCTTGATGTCTCCATCTCCTCATGTTTGTGATTGTTCCCTGACACTCTCCTCCTAACGATGCATAATGCTAACCTTAGCCCAAGAGCGTTGACCTCCCACCCCTACTCTTCCAGTCCCTGACTCCTCCATCGATGGCATGTCCTGAAAATAGCCTGGCTGGCAGAAGGTGCTTGACAGCTGGGATCAGGAATTTTTTCCCTCTGTTCTCCTCAGCTCTGGGCAGTTCCTATTCTGAGACGCCGTCCTCCTCCAATGGCCACTCAAGTCGCGAGCTAGCTTGCTCACTCACTCAGCTAAATAATCATTAGCGGTTGGAAATTCCAGTCGGAGTGGGATTTTTTGTTCTTTTGGATGGTCAACAGGAACCCGAAGCACTCCCGACACTTCGAATAGCTTCCACAGACCAGCTGACTCCTAGACAACTGCCTGTCGACCTCAAAGGATCCATGAGAGACGTTTCTTTCTCTCCCTCCCTCTCTCTCTCTCTCCCTCTCTCTCTCTCTCTCTCTCGCACGCAGTAGCTCAACCTTGAGGTTTTCTGCGGTTACTTTTGAACAGAATCATGGAATTTTCTCACAACACACGATTCTGCCCTCAGTGACCAGACTAACGTCACAGACAGACATCCCAAAATAGCAGGAGATGTGAAGGCATCAAATCAGACCTTAATCTTTTGTAAATGCGATGCTGTAGTCACAAAGGTATTCACGCAAGGCTCTCTGTTTATGGTTAAAGGGAAATTTGTTATGATGTTGGTCCTTTACCAACCCCTGTTTGAAAACCCTCCTGGATTAAGAGGATCTGTAGCTCAATAGGTAGAGCAGTGCAGCAGTGGGAAGATGTTGAGTTTGATTAACTTTCAAGTTGGTCTGTGAACTAAAATATTTATTGCTTGACAATAATGCTTAATATTAAAAAGTTTCGGTCAAGTACAGAGTGGTTGAGAGACTGTTGATTTGAAAGCGCACCTCTCATTGATGCAGCACAGTGTGTGTGTGTTTGTGTGTGTGTGTGTGTGTGTGTGTGTTTGTATGTGTGTTCTTCTGAAGTACAGTACTTTGTACAGTATTGTAACAGTATCATAAGTCACATGCTCATATATGGACAAGTGAGATCTCTTTAATTCAAACTCTAAGCCCTTTAATGTCTTGTAACCCCCCCTCATGATACTCCTCAGGAACATTTTATCCATGTTGTAACTCAGAGAACATAGACTTCCCTGCTCTGGATGTTCTGTACAGAGCATCCCCCTGAGGAAGAGAAGAACGTTCCGAACAGCCCCTCCCCCCCCCCCTTAGATTGAGCGCTCGAGGTTCTCTCCATCGTTGTCCTTGCAATGGGTCCGATCCTCCTCCCGATCGTCTTTTGAAAGAACTCTTAATTCTTTCCGTCCTCAGAATATGTCTTTGGCAGAGGTGACCGCCGATTTTGGTCCTGATAGTTTGTAATTGAAATATGGCAGGCTTCCCTCGGCCCCTCGGACTGGATCTCTTTAATCACAGCCTGTTGTCTGTGAGGGATGATGGCCGTTCCCTGCGCTGACCACCAGACCTTAGGAAGCATTTTTGTTGATGAGTTCTCAGGAGAACAGCGTGTGCTGGCCTGGGCTGCACTAACAGGCTGGGGTAGTGGGAGCTTTTATGCCAGTTGACATGCTGGGCCGTTGGGAGCTGCTTGGCACCTTAAACTGTCTCGATAGCAGTGTGTGTGTGTGTGTGTGCGTGTGTGTGTGTGTTTTAAAGATGTTGTCAGCTGAATCTCATTTCTGCATGTCCAACTGTCTCAAGTCAACTCTCAGAGTTCTTGAATCTTCTTTCTGTGGGAGAGACAAGGGAGAGGGGGATCGGTGGGGGTAGAGAGAGAAGGAGAGTGTGTGTGTGTGTGTGTGTGTGTGTGTGTGTGTGTGTCTGAAGACTCTATGGTGGCTTCTGCCTCCATTGCAGTCGGCTCTAATAGAGCCCAGATGCTTTGAGATGCTAAAGAGCCGACCTGCCCCCCCGTCTGGCTCTGCCTCTCTTTTTCTCTCTCTCTCTCTCTCTCTCTCTCTCTCT
>NC_045164.1:13022969-13037969 GCF_900700415.2 Clupea harengus
CCTTGGAGGACACGGTCAGCTTTATTGTGGGGGGGTTATTGTGGACGCCATCAAATCAAACACACTCAACACACAAACCAGTTGTTCCAGCATAGTTGTATTACCACACGGAGGTGCCACCTTGATGCAGGGAATGTGTGTGTGTGTTTGTGTGTGTGAGTGTGTGTGTGTGTGTGAGAGTGTGTGTGTGTGTTTGTGTGTGTGTGTGTGTGTGTGTGTGTGTGTGTGTGTGTTTGTTTGTCAGGAAGCTTCATCTGGGGTGTGTGTTTGCACTCCGTCCTATGGGTCTCAAAGCTTTGGATAACAGAGTTTGCTGTTTGCCTCTGAGCTGGTTATCATGTGTTTCCCATGGGACCTAGAGCAGTTGTCTGAACGTGTGTGTGTGTGTCTGTGTGTGTGTCTGTGTGTGTGTGTGTGTGTGTGTGTGTGTGTGTGTGTGTGTGTCCATGGACTCACGCGATGCGGATGGGGGCCAGTGGGGGGGGTATGCTGAGGGGCAGGGTAGGGCGGAGGACTTTAATAAGAGCAGGAAGAAGCGGCCTAGAGCATCAGAGGGAGATTAGCTGCTGGGGATTAGTGGCCTCGGAGGGGGCGCCATAAAAGCAGGACCCCCCGCTGTGCCCGAGAGGTGGAAGAGGGGGTCAAGGGAGCACTCGGCCCTTTCTCACACAGGGGTCATTGGGGCGGGGGTGGGGGAAAGGGGACAGGAGGTTTGGGGGTGAGGGTGGATGATTGGGGGTGGTCAAACCGAACCACCACCACAACCACCACCTTGCACCTCCCAAGATCCTGACGGTCCCTCAAATCCCATTATCCCAGTCAGGACAAGGTGGGGGAGGGGGGGGGGGGGGCAGAGACTGTGGGGGGTGTCAGAGGAATGGAGGGATGAAATGGTGGAGGGATGGAGAGACGCAGAGAAGGAGATGATCAGAAAAAAGGGGTGAATTGATCCATGATGATCCTGGCCTGGGAGTGAGAAAAAGCCGCTGCAAGTTTGCATCGCCAGGGCAACAGTCTCTCAGTGAAGGGGTCTCTGTGCGGGACCTATGAGAAGGAGGAGGGGAGGTGGGGAGTCGCTGAGACGTCTGAGGGCCAATCGGCAGCGCCGCGACAATGGTCGTTAATCAAGCCTGTGTCAGGGTGTCGCCCGGGAAACCACAGGGTCTTTACCGCTGGTCCTCGGTAGCCGGATCAAGCCCTCTGCCAACCCCATCAAACACCGGACACTCCACACCACAGCCCGCAGCCGTGAGCCTCAAAAGCCTGTGGAGGATCTCTATGTTAATGGGACCATGTGACCCCACACAGCCGCCACCTCAAAGACATGCCAAGCCATTCTATCTTGGTTACAAATATACCATTAGCATGACCCCTCCACTACAATATAAGGGCTTTAGAGTTGCTTTACTTACCAAGATTTCCACAACAAAAGCGGATTGTTGAGAGCGGCATGGAATGCCCAAGCATTAGGAATCATTTGAATTTTCTTCGTTACAAGTTATGTTGTCACATACAGTAGGTATCCAGACTAGCAAAGGCAAATGACTGCATGTAAAGACTGCAATGCAGCATTGACACATGGGGCACTGCATTGCAGTTTGTGCATGGAATCTGCACCATGTTTAAGTGTGGTTCACTGCATTGCAGTTTGTGCATGGAATCTGCACCATGTTTAAGTGTGGTTCACTGCAATGCAGGCTGTGCATGGAGTCGTCTTCTTCATTGTTCTGGGTTTCTTCAGCACCTTTTGGTGATCCACTTCGAGTTTGCAAAGGGATGGGATAGCTACCTTTAGGAGTAGCCCCTGATCCGTGATATGATGCTGACCTCTCCTCAGAGGTATCTCGATCTGTTGTTTCTAGTTTTGACTGGCTGTGTTGTGTCATATAGAAAGAGTTTGGGAGGGGTGGGGGGGTGGGGTGGTGGTGGGGAGGGGTGGGGTGGTGCTGGGGTGGAGCGATGGACTGAAGTGGACCTGGTCCTTTGGGGTGGTGGTGGGGTGGAGCGATGGACTGAAGTGGACCTGGTTCTTTGACCTCCGAAAGCTCCAGGAGAACCCACACGTCAGCTGCTTCTTTTCCCACCCAGCTAAATCGTTTCAGCAGAAGGTTAAGTGTGTGTCCCTCTATTACGTAATCGTCTCCTTCCTCAGAGCTGTGTGTGTGTGCGTGTGTGTGTGTTTGTGTGTGTGTGTGTGTGTGTGTGTGTGTGTGTGTTAGTGCAGACAAAATGTGCCTGGGAGTGCCCACATGACAGCTTCCCTCCATGCTGTGTGTGACACACATCAACGTTATTTATCCTGACACATATTATACATTTACACACACACACATGCTCTCACACATACACACATACACACACATGCTCTCACACATGCACACACACACACACATGCTCTCACACATGCCCACACACACACACACACACACACACACACATGCTCCCACCCATGCACACACACACACATGGTCATACCCACGCAGTCCAGACAAAAGAGATGTGTGTGTCTGCTAGTCTGCTAATCCATCTGCAAATGACAGATATAAACAGTGCACTTTCCATAATACAATGGACATACATCATGCTGTCCTCTGAACAGCACAAACCACTACTCCCTCTATGAAGTCACCCACATTGATCCCAAACTGACCCAAACTGATCTCTCCTCCACAACAGACAAGGACAATTTAGTAAAAACACCCCGTCTCAATTTGGTATTAAAATACTGATCTTAACAAGCAGACATTAAGTATGGCGTCCTCTGCCGCTGTGGCATTCCACAGTGGGGGCTGATGGGATATGAGTGGGCAGCACCTTCACCCCTAACACAATGAGACAGCTTCGCTTTGCATCGAGTCTGCATGCTGCCATTCCCCTGGATGAAAGGATTGCTTTCTTTCTTTCTTTCTTTCTTTCATCGGTCATTTGTCTTTCTCTTTCTTTCTCGCTCTTCTTTTGCGCTCCGCTTTGGCTTCTGACGTCTGACATCAGCATTTTGTGTGTGACCCAGCTCCGAGGCGGTGATCATGGAAATGAATGGGAATGAATAAAGCATGTTGTGGTTTGACTATAATACATGTTGTTGTTGTGGTTTGACTATAATACATGTTGTTGTTGTTGTGGTTTGGATACTTAAGTTGAATTGGGTTGTGTTGATCAGCACAGGGACAGATGGGGTTTGCTGTGTAAGGTGAGAAGTCCATGTTCTTTCTGAAGGCGGAGTGGATGCAGTCGATACCCCAGAACTTCTTTTGCTTATTTTGAACTTTGGAGACACTTTGATCTCTTGGTTGGAAGGAGACAGAGTCAGAAGATTGTACTGAGCCTTTTCTGATGAAAAACTCTTCTCTTATTTTTTCTGGTATTTTCTCATTTCCTCTCCTGTCCTCTCCTCTTTTTGTATGTCCAGCCTCTCTCTCTCTCTCTCTCTCTCTCTCTCTCTCTCTCGTTCTCTCTCTCCCTTGTCTTTATCATGCTTTCTCTACCTCCTTACCTACTTCTCTCTCTACTTTGGGTGTGATAGATTCATTTTACCTGGCAGTGTGGGAATATGTGTTCCTCCCACTCATGTGTTAAGCACATCTGGGCCAGAGTTGGACCAGAGAGTTTGTGTGTGTGTTAGTATGCGTGTGTTAGTGTGCGTGCGTGTGTGTGTGTGTGTGTGTGTGTGTGTTAGTGTGTGTGTGTGTATGCGTGTGTTAGTGTGCGTGCGTGTGTGTGTGTGTGTGTGTTAGTGTGTGCGTGTGTGTGTGTGTGTGTGTGTGTGTTTGTATGTGGTGTCTGTAGCTGATTGGACTGGCAGAGCTCCGTGTTGGCGTCTCCACCAGAGCTCCCCCGGTGCGGCTGCATGTCTCTGTGTGGTCTGGCAGGGCACAGACACACGCACACACACACACACACCCACACACACACACACACGCACACACACACAACCAGTAGTTCAGCACAGGCGCTCCTCTGCCTATTACTTCCTGTCACCAAGAGAAATATGTGGCCAGAGCTGCCAGTGCTGAACTACTGGTTGTGTGTGTGTGTGTGTGTGTGTGTGTGTGTGTGTGTGTGTGTGTGTGTGTGTGTGTTAGTGTGCTTGTGTGACAGAGAAAGAGACAGAAAGAGTGTGTGTATGTTGTATGTACAATATGTGTTTTAAAGAGTGAATTTGGTGTCTCTGAGTGTATGTGTGTGTGTGTGTGTGTGTGTGTGAGATTGACTATGTATCTGAGTGTGGTGTGTGTGTGTGTGTGTGTGTATGTGTGTCAGAGTGAGATTGACTATGTCTCTGAGTGAGGTGTGTGTGTGTGTGTGTGTGTGTGTGTGTGTGTGTGTGTGTGTGTGTGTGTGTGAGAGTGAGAGTGAGATTGACTATGTCTCTGAGTGAGGTGTGTGTGTGTGTGTGTGTGTGGGTACTCCTTAATCGTTCCATCCCTCATGTTGATGTGTGTCGTGGCAGAGCTGTAGAGAGCTGTGATTTTAAAGAGAGGTTATGCCCTTTGTTTCAGTGGCACATTGAAGGCTCCAGGCAGGCAGTCATTTTGTCTCAAACTTTGTCTTGCTTTTCATTTTGCCGACTGCACAAATGTCGTGTGCAGGTTTTTACAAATAATTACTTATCTTTATGAAAATATCAAGCAAATGACATTGTCGAGGCTCAGACTCAGGCCATTAACATGAAAAAAAATACACTTTCAGTTGAAAAGTAACATGAAGTAACACGTTTCTCTCCCTCTTGTTGTCTCTGCAGAGTGTGTGGCTTCGGCCTGCAGTCGCCATGGCGCTAGTCCAGGCCCTGCCTGTCCCCACTGATCACCCCAAGTCCAGCCTTGAGGTGGGCCAGTGCCGCTCGCTCGCCCACTCCCCCGCGCTCCCCCCGGCCCCGCCGCCCCCTTCCTCCCTGGGCACCATGGGTTCCGTCAGCAGCCTCATCTCCAGCCGCGGGCCCTCCTACCCGGAGCGCCATGGCCGCACCACCACTGCTGACTTTGGCGCCAAGTGCCGCAAGGCGGCGGCGGGCACCAGCTGCTTCCGGGTGCAAGACGGCACCCTCCGCAGCGCCAGCTCGCAGGAGCAGCTGCTCAACAACCACCAGCATCACCAGCTCCAGCAGCAGCAGCAGCATCAGCACCAGCAGTCGCTCACGCTGCAGCTCAATGGCAAGAAGCCCGTCACAGTCAACAACATGGCCAACGCCGTCTCCGCCGGCAACGGTAACTACGGCTACGTGAGCGACGACCTGGTGGTGGGCGACTGGAACGACAACCTGGTGAGCGCGTGCAGCCCCTGCAGCGACTCGGAGGAGACACGGGACACACGCGCCCTCAATGGGAACATTGGCGGACCGCCTCCCAAACTCATCCCCGTGTCAGGCAAACTGGAGAAGGTAAGAGAGAGAGGAGGATGAGGACGAAGAGTAGGGCACCTACAACAGCAGGCCTGCGATGAATCTGTGCGTCTCCTGCCTTAGTAGTTAATGCTGAGCTGGAAAGAATGGCAGGAGAGGTTAACTGATGCTCTGTCAGTAGTCAAGGACAACTTCTGCCCTTGCGATCTAATCAGGCTTGTGTAAAACTGATCTGAGATAAAGTAGGTGTACATCCATTTGGCAGCAGCCCTGACCTAACCTTAGAGGCCATCATAATACCTTTAGAATAGAGCTGCCATGATACAGCATTTCGGCTGCAGTAAATGAACTGCTTATGTAAAGCCCTTTGAACTGCCTTTGTGTGTGAAAGTTTCTATATATAAATACACTGGCATTGCCTCACTGCCCTTCTGTAAACATGAACACATTCAATATTTCAATGCCTGCTGATTGCATCCAGCTAGCTCCCTGTGCCCTGTATCAGGCTGGGCTCCTGTCCTTTTGCTGACAGGCCGAGAGATGGATGGAGCCCAACCTTTAATTGCCCATTCATTTCCATCGATCGCGGAGAAACTTTTCTTCGCCTTTCCTCACAAAGGGCCGCGGTAGATCTCTCGCACGTCACCCCCACCGCCGCCCTCTCGTCTGATCAATGGCTCACGGCTCCGTCACAGTCACTCACACACTCAATGAGGCCTGAAATCATTATGGAAAGCGCCTGATGAAAGGGTGGATGGGCGATAGCAGTCCCAAGAGGTCAAACGGTAACTTCTACATCAGCAGGGTCTATGTGTGCAGTGTGCTTAATCATGGCGGTCGGGACAATCATTCGATGTCAAACTCTTAAGGTGTAAGGAAATGTAGTCACTCTAAGAGGTTGGGTTTCCTTTGAAGGCACATGTAGTTGGTGCAGTTCCTGGTGGTTATATGGATCTTATAGTGGTAATATGGATCTTATAGTGGTTATATGGATCTTATAGTGGTAATATGGATCTTATAGTGGTTATATGGATCTTATAGTGGTAATATGGATCCTATAGTGGTTATATGGATCTTATAGTGGTGTGTCTTGTCTTGTTTTTCTGTAGAGCATGGAGAAAATCCTAATCCGCCCTACTGCCTTCAAACCAGTCATCCCCAAGAACCGCAACTCTGTGCAATACCTCTCCCCACGGCCAGGGGGCAGCCTGTCGGAGAGCCAGGGCAGTCTCAACCTGCTCCTGCCGGTGGCGGCCATCAGCACCAACGGGGGCGGCAGCTCCTCCCTGGTGGGCTCCACGTCCTCGTCGTCCTCCTCCTCGGACAAGCGCAACTCGTACAGCGGCGGGCGGCACGGCGGGCGAGGCAGCCAGTCGGGCACCATGTCCGACTCGGGCCGCAACTCGCTCTCCAGCCTGCCCCCCTACAGCGGCAGCAGCAGCAGCGCCGGCTACAGCCTGCCGGCCAGCGACGGCGCCCCGCCCCTCCTGGAGCCGTCGTCCCGGTTGCCTGCCGGCGGCGGAGGCGTCTCGAACGCCACCATGCACGGACACTCCAACTCGGACAGCGGGCGCTCGTCGTCCAGCAAGAGCACCGGCTCGCTGAGCGGCCGCGGGCAGCCTCTGTCGGACAGCGGCTCGTGCGAGCGCTCACCGGCGCCTGCCGACGGCTACGAGGGCGTGATCCGCGACCTGGAGGAGAAGCTGAGGGAGCGCGAGCTGGAGCTGCAGCAGCTCCGAGACAACCTGGACGAGAACGAGGCCGCCATCTGCCAGGTGAGAGGGAACAGAGGGGGCCTGAGGACATGTCTGACACACACACACACACACACACACACACACACACACACACTTACACACACACACACACACACACACACACTTACACACACACACACACACACACACACACACACACTACACACACACTTACACACACACACACACACACAGCATGTCTTTGTGAGTTAATTAAAAAGGAGCAGAATTTTACTAGACACCTCTTAAACATCAACCCTTTTTGCAGCCTTCTTTCACATAAACCATTTATAGCAAAGGTGCAATATACCAAGCCTGTGTGAGACTATATCCTGCATGTATAGCTGGTGTGTATGACTCCAGACTGTATGACAAACAATTTAATAACATGTTTAATGGACACTTCAAGCTTCTCTACATCAGTAGGAGCTGGTTCAGCCTAAGAAACATTCTATGGTTATAACTGATGGATGGCTCTAACACTCTGTGTGTGTGTGTGTGTGTGTGTGTGTGTGTGTGTGTGTGTGTGTGTATGTGTGTGTGTGTATCTGTGTGTGTGTGTGTGTGTATGTGTGTGTGTGTTTGTGCGCAGGTGTATGAGGAGAAGCAGAAGCGCTGCGAGCAGGAGATGGAGGAGCTGCGCCTGAGCTGCGCAGCCAAGATGAAGCAGGCGCAGCAGAAGGCCCAGCGCAGCCAGCAGGTGCTGCAGCTGCAGGTCTACCAGCTGCAGCAGGAGAAGAAGAAGCTGCAGGAGGACTTCTCCCATCTGCTGCAGGAGCGCGAGCTGCTGGAGAAGAGGTGCGCCTCCATCGAGCGCGAGCAGACCCAGCTGGGCCCGCGGCTGGAGGAGACCAAGTGGGAGGTGGGTGACGGGAGGAGGAGAGCCACAACAAAACAGACATTAGAAAAAGGATTAAATGTACTACTGAGTAATTACAAAATCCTTGTTATAGGGTATAGTATAAATTAATAACCATAGTAATACAAATACAAATCTTAAAAATAGTCATAGCCATACAAATAAAAATGATAAAAAACACAATAAAACATACAAACATCTTTATAGTGTAGTGTACAAAAACAACTGCCATATTGATACATAGATACATATACAGATACATATACAGTTACATATAAGATGCAAGACACCTTGATTAAAATGTGATAATAAGATAGTGATTATTATTCATATACTCATCTTATATTACATTTTGCCTTCGGCTTGCCCTTGGGGATGCTGTGATGGATATGAGTTGAATTAATGTAAGCAACGGTATAGGATGTGTGTGTGTGAGTTTCTCAGTTTCTCCTCTCTGGCCTGAGCCTGAGCCTGACTCTCTCCTCCCTGCTGCAGGTGTGTCAGAAGTCGGGTGAGATCTCTCTGCTGAAGCAGCAGCTGAAGGACGTGCAGTCGGAGCTGGCGCAGAAGGCCGGTGATCTGGTGTCGCTGCGGTCGCAGCTGCGGGAGGCGCGCGGCGAGCTGCACGCCAGCCAGGCCCGCTCCCAGGAGGCGCACGCGGCGGCGCGCACGCGCACCCTGGAGCTGGAGGTGTGCGAGAACGAGCTGCAGCGCCGCAAGAGCGAGGCCGAGCTGCTGCGCCAGAAGCTGGGCCGCATGGAGGAGGAGTCGGCGCGGCTGCGGGACGTGCTGGCCGCGCCCGCCGGCCTGCACCAGGGCCAGTACCCCGGCGCGCTCCACCACCCACTCCATCACGGCAACCACGCCGCCAAGGCCCAGCAGTGCATGAGCCTGCCGCTGCCGCACAGCCGCGGGGCCTCGGCCCACGGCAGCCCCGCTATGCTGAGGGAGGCCGGAGGCTCCGAGGACCAGCTGCTGGCCGCCTACGAGAGCGACGAGGCCAAGGTCCAGCGCCAGAGCCAGGGTCAGGGTCAGGGTCACGGCGAGGCGGCGCAGGTCATGCGTCAGCAGGTGGAGCGTCTGAAGGCGGAGCTGATGCTGGAGCGGCGGCGGAGCGAGGACCAGATGGACACCTTCGAGTCGGAGCGGCGCGTCTGGCAGGAGGAGAAGGACAAGGTGATACGCTACCAAAAGCAGCTGCAGCAGAACTACATTCAGATGTACCGGCGCAACCGCGAGCTGGAGCGCGTCATGCGCCAGCTCAGCCTGGAGTTGGAGAGCCGCGACCTGGAGGAGTTCGAGATGCGCGGCGGCGTCGGTGGCACTGCCGGCGAGATCCACTTTGAGGAGATCACTGCCACGGAGATCTAAAGACCCCCCCCCCCCACACACACACACACCCCCAGACAGATCTCCTCAAATCCTCCTGATCCCTTGAATATAACCCCCTATATCACACACCACCAGGCTCTAACCCCTCACCTGAACTGTCTCCACATGACCACCACCACTGAGAGCCAGGATGAAGAACACAGGAACGACATTACAGGATCTATTCCTGTCCAGCATCAGCCAAGGAGCATGATCTGATTCAGATGGGAGGGCCTGCTCAAGTCTGATACTCTGCCAGGGAAGGCCTTGTCATCGCGGAGGAGTCCGGATCATTCTTCACCTCTGTGCTGTGTGGTGGTGCATCTGTCCTGTCACTTGACGAATCTGAAGGGTCAGACCAGCCTCTACACTTTCTCACACTTACAGTTAGAATGTAGAACACCACTTAGTTCTGCACTGGTGCTGACAAGCCTAATGATGACATTCATCCTTCATGATATCGCTACACGTCAAGGATAGCATGGAGAACTCCTTTCACAAATCAATCTCAGAAGCACGCTTGCCGTACTTGTGCTTTATTTTTTCAGTGCACTCAGGCTGAGGAGGTGCGGTGGAGGACAGTATTGTTTGTAGACTCCTCATGATGTTAGCAGGAGTCTGGGCTCTGGACCCAGTAGCACCAGCAGGTCTCATCACAGCCTCTCGTGATCACCACCCAGTTCTCTTCTCTTCTCTTCAGCCAGTGGATTCTAGCGGAGACACAAAAGGCACTAAAGGGGTGTCTTCTCACTCCTCGAACCCCCAAACCCATACACACTCTCTCACTCTTGTTCACCAGCGTAAACACTGACATCACAGAAGACGAGTGGTTTTCAACCAAATCCACTGTTGTTGTTTTTTTTCTTTTCTAAAAGGCACAAAGACTGTTGGGGGTTGTTTCATATGCCGTCTTTGGTGTCTCAGATGTTTTGAGGCACAGGGTGTGTGTTTTTACAAGAGGTGACCAAGGTCACAGGGTTTTGTAGTCATGCAGATCGTCATAGTGGAATACGTGGCGATCGCCGTGACTTCCTGTTACCTATATTTGCTCTCCTCACAGAGTGTCAGAGTTGAACACGCCCAGTCCTCTCCTCTCTGCCCTGTCCCCTAGTCACAATAATACTAATCACTTTATCTAGAAGTTTTATTTTTCTATGTAGTTCCTTTCAAAAGAGAAGAAAATATCCCAAATTATATTTTGCTCGTCCTTATATGTCTCTCCAAACCTCGGTATCCAGATAACACTGTCTGTGACGCATGTGTGCATGATCCAGTATCCTAGAGTTTAGTGAGAGGGTGCCTGGTCAGTACAGAGGCAGGGGGATGGACCTGGACCGCATCGATGCCAGATACAGGCCGGGTCCGATCCGGAGTCAGCTGCACTCTGGGTCCAGAGAGGGTAACCCTGGTAACCCTGGTAAAACCCTTGTGTTGTCATGGTAACACTCCTCCTGTCTGTCACCCTATGTTCTCGACCTGGATATGCATACAGAGATGGCATGCAGCGTGTGGAAACACAGGTCTGGTAGTTCAAGATAATTGCAAAAAGAAGAAGGGATATATCTATATATTATATAAACTTCTTTTCTGTGTTTTTACAAAACAAAACAGATACACTAGAAATGAAATAACGATAAAGCAAATTATTATTATATACATATATATGATATCTATTTTTTTATATAGCACCTGGAAACTATTTTGTGGTAACACAAGTGACAGAGTAGGTGTGGCAGACCTGCAGTACATTTTATCATCATCACTTTCATCCTCTCTTTATCATGGAGGCTCACTTTCAGAAGCTCCAACACTAGGGAGCACGCAAAACCAGTGAGTCGCTGTGCGCAGTGAGTTTCACCAACTGTCTTCACACTTCTGTTTTAGTGGCACGTTTGCACACATTGGGTTTAGTGACTGAGTTTTTTTTCAGACGTAGTACACCGTCATCTTTGTTGACTGAGTTACTGTTAGTAACATCTGTGTAAGTGGGGTGATGTAACTACCCTACAGATTTTTTTTTTCCTGTTTGGATTTCAGCTTAACTTCTGTACTTCTGCTGCTTGGATCAAAATAAATAAGGCCAAATGCTATTAAATGTAAATCAAAACAACAGTTGGATGCTAAGCCTATATTTTGTCGAGCTGACAAAGCTCTTTCTAAATCTCCAAAAAATTACATCCCTCTACAAGATGTCCCAGTTGGTTTGCCTAAAAAATGGGACTTTCTGAAAAACGCAGACTGTTGTCTGCGGCGCCAACAAACTCCGAGGCCCCTGGAAGCCTACTGCAACTGATCCTCCATTGTGTCACCATTTTGTGCTCAGTCTCATTACCTTAGCGGCTGTGTTTTTAGCACACAAACCACACGCCAGGCTAGCTGTGTTGTTACAGGTTCATTAGACATACAGCAGGGTAAATGTCTGGCACTGTTGGTTTGTTTGGGCTGTCTGTGGCTGGCTGTGCGTTAGCAGTTGCTCACTTCAGTGTCATCACGCTGAGTCATGGAACTGTGGACCTGTGAATCAACAGGTTAGCGCTGTAGCGCAAGAAAGATTCCGGCTAACGCTATAAATTACATTAATGAGCCATTGTGCTGGAAATGGGGGGAGGGGGGGGGGGGGTGTTGGGGGGGAAAAAAGGGATAGATTTCCTTACCTGCACTATATTCTGTTGTCAGACTGTTAACCCATGAGTTGCTCTCAGCGACCACATCAACACTGCTGTTTTAGCACAGGAGGAGGATCGCCCTCAGGGGGGTCATTTCACGTCCTCACACAGCACAATGCACTCTGCCCAGTCACTTCAATGATCTCCATCAGTACACCTTAAATATGTACATACCCCTAACATCGAATTGTATACAGTGAAATATTTTAGTCTTTTGCGCAAAATATCTATCTGGAAAAAAGTGTAGCCACTGTGAATAGACCAAAGCCAAAATAACCCACGTCTCTTTTTCTCTTCAGGTTTCTTTTTTCTTCTTCTTATTTTTGTGCATATCCTTGTGTGTGCGTCAGTGTTTTTGTTTTCTATCCTAATCCATTGTTTCTAGGTATTCATGTATATTTTCATGTTGTACATTTCTTGTAAAAAATACTGTGTTTTTAATTAAAGGCCTTGGAAACTAAAGAATTGTGGGCTTTTCTTAACTTAGCCAAAGAGGATAGAAAATGTTCAGTCAAGACATTACTCTGAACCGTCAGAGCAGTTATTGACACACCTAGCCAAAAACATCTTAGTATCGGTGTACCTTGGAATTTTATTATGGAATATCAGCACAGTAAACAGACTGTAAAACCCTGGCTGTCCCCACTGACGTGTAACGCACCAGGTCTCCTCTCCTGGTGAAGCCTGCACCTGTCTGGGGCTCGAGAGGCTGTGCTATCTGCACCTGTCTGGGGCTCGAGAGGCTGTGCTATCTGCTGCCAGACCAAACACATACACAGCTGCTGGATGTCGTGCAAAGATGCTGCAAAGGTAAACAGAGAGGTGTGTGCAGCAAAGGGCAAGCTGACTTCAGACTGGAGTAGACTGCATGACTGGAGAGATGCACGGGTGATCATGTGTCTTTAATGCCGTGGGCCCTAATTTCATTGATGGGCAATGAGCAAAGTCTGTCGTGCATGAACTAAAGCTATCGTGTGGCATGTGGGAGCATTTCACTAACTCCCTCATGTTTGCGAGTAGGATCTTGCTCATGGTATTAAATTAGCAAAATGATTTAGCCAGGTTATAAAATTAGCTTTAGATCATGAGCGGTGGACTTTATGCTCCTGTGTGCTACTTGTGTATGTCTGTGGCGAGTATACTACTGTCTGTGACTGTGGTAGTGGCGTGTCTAATGCACGCTCTGTCTCCTTGTCTGATTGGTGTGTCGATGGTCTTTGCCAGTATGTGTGTTTGTGGGCACGGCTTGTATTTGTGCGTATCTGGTGTACTGTCCTCAGCCGGCCTCTATTCACCACAGTATTTATTATTAAGGGTTATTTAAATGGGTTATTTCCCAAAAGGTCTGCAGAATGTTTCCCAAGTGTTGTGCAATCAAGCCCTAAAATGCCCCAGCTATCCCGCATAACACCCTCTCTTCTGCCAAAGCCATAAGAGAGGGGGCAGAAGCTGCAATTTGCCTTAATCCTCTGGACATTTACTGAACCAAACTACCAATTTGACATAATACAGAACCTTAATCTTATCGTAAATCTCATAGTGTATCTCAGAGTAATCTCTCTCTGGTCAGACCATGAAGTGAACTGACATGCTGTGTGTGCGTGCGTGCGTGCGTGCGTGCGTGCGTGCGTGCGTGCGTGCGTGCGTGCGCGCGCGCGCGCGTGTGTGTGAGCGTGCGTGTGTGTGTGTGTGTGTGTGTGTGCGTGCGTGCGTGTACCCGTGTGTGCGTGCGTGCGTGCGAGCGTGCGTGCGAGCGTGCGTGCGAGCGTGCGTGCGTGTGTGTGAGCGTGCTTGTGTGTGTGTGAGCGTGCGTGTGTGTACTGGCTCCAGAGAGCCGGAGCATCTTCCACCACTGTCTCAGCACACAGCCAAAGAGACATTCAGTTGGAGCCTGATGCAGAGGCAAAATTCTGGCTTTTCATGAAGATTTTGTCGACTTCCTTCAGTTGGCAAGTTCTGAAAGCACTGCTGCTCTACAGAGAAGCACATGTCCAGGACTTCATATCTCTTTATGTACCTCACAGAGAAGCACATGTTCAGAGCTTCATATCTCTCTAGGTACCTCACAGGAGTATAAAGCACATGTCCAGGGCATAATATCTCTCTATGTACCTCACAGGAGTATGGTTTTATTCAGTGGTTGTCTTTGAAATACTTGAATGTATTTAATACCTTTAATATTCCAATGCTTCTATAACAAAAACAGTAAAGATAGATATATTTTATGGGCCATTGGGATCTAGTTGTCATTTCTTAGTGCTATGTGGTAAGCAGCAGCTCAGACAGACATTACCCCACAACTCCTATTTTCAATTCTGATACAGGTATAGGTTGCACAGTGGAAATATCGAAGGAGCTTTATGAGACTATGAAAAAGTCAAAGTTTCCTCCGGTGGCTCCTGCCCTGGTTGGGGCTCTATGGCTCTTTGAGCTTGCCCATGTACCAAGCCTGTCTTCCGGGGCACAGTTCAGGTTCTGGCAGCCTGGCTCTCCCAAAGGCATTGATACCAAAGTCCTTCCCAGTCTCTGGGTGGGTAATAAGGTAATAAGGGTCGGGGCGGTTCAGTCCTGGGGTCCTTTGGGGACCTTCACCACAAGCTGCATGGGGTCTTTGGCCTTGTTGCTGAATGCTCTTCTGATGGCGTCCACTGCGTGCTGGTGAGAGACGCCCTGCAAGGACTCTTCGTCCACCGACACCAGCTCATAACCAGCCTGTGGACACACACACACACACACACACACACACACACACACACACACACACACACACACACACACACACACACACACACACACACACTTGTGTAAATGACTGTAGATCCAAAGCAGAAACACATGCATGATATTCAGTTTCTGACATCATACTCCTCACACAGGGACTTTTCTTCAGTGTCAGTGAAATGGAAAGAAATGTTCAAATGCCCCTTTCATCCAAAGGATTAACAGGGACCATTAAACAGCCCTGGAAGCAGTGTGTGTGTGTGTGTGTGTGTGTGTGTGTGTGTGTGT
>NC_045164.1:13042969-13050469 GCF_900700415.2 Clupea harengus
AAACTAGATGTCTGAGTCAGTGTCTTCTTGGTCACAAAACATGGTCACGAAGTAGCAGCTGATTGTTCAAAGCCTTTGACAAAAGCAATACATTTGTTGCCCAGGTCATCACCAGGCCCATCAATCATGCATGCCCTCGGGCCACTCAATCCCACAACACGCCTCTTGTCTGATCTCAGCTAGCAGGTCCCCGAGCAGCAGTCATAACTCACACAACAGGAGGCCGGGGAGACTTTGCTGGTCTTGTCCCAGCACTGCATACCCTGAGTTAATAGCAATGAGCTATAGTTGAAGGGCATTCAACACAGGTAGCGCACAGTCCACTATGGGTGGAGAAGCATGGCACCAAAACACCAAACCTCACATCATACCTACACACCAAAACACCAAACCTCACATCATACCTCCACACCAAAACACCAAACCTCACATCATACCTCCACACCAAACCTCACACCACACCAAAACACCAAATCTCACATCACACCAAACCTCACACACCAAACCTCACACCAAACCTCACATCATGCCTCACACACCAAAACACCAAACCTCACATCATACCTACACACCAAAACACCAAACCTCACATCATACCTCACACACCAAAACACCAAACCTCACATCATACCTACACACCAAAACACCAAACCACACATCATACCTCACACACCAAAACACCAAACCTCACATCATACCTCCACACCAAACCTCACATCATACCTACACACCAAAACACCAAACCTCACATCATACCTACATACCAAAACACCAAACCTCACATCATACCTCCACACCAAAACACCAAACCATACATCATACCTACATACCAAACCTCACATCATACCAAACCTCACATCATACCTACACACCAAACCTCACATCATACCTACACACCAAAACACCAAACCTCACACACCAAACCTCACATCATACCAAAACACCAAACCTCACATCATACCTCCATACCAAACCTCACATCATACCAAAACACCAAACCTCACACACCAAACCTCACATCATACCTCCACACCAAACCTCACATCACACCAAAACACCAAACTTCACACACCAAAACACCAAACCTCACACACCAAACCTCACACACCAAAACACCAAACCTCACATCATACCTACATACCAAACCTCACATCATACCTACACACCAAAACACCAAAACACCAAACCTCACATCATACCTACACACCAAAACACCAAACCTCACATCATACCAAAACACCAAACCTCACATCATACCTACACACCAAAACACCAAACCTCACATCATACCTACACACCAAAACACCAAACCTCACATCATACCAAAAATGCCAAAACACCAAACCACCAAAACACCAAACCTCACATCAAACCTCCATACCAAAACACCAAACCTCACATCACACCAAACCTCACATACCAAACCTCACATCATACCAAAACACCAAACCTCACATCATACCTACACACCAAACCTCACATCACACCAAACCTCACATCATACCTACACACCAAAACACCAAACCTCACATCATACCTACACACCAAACCTCACATCATACCTACATACCAAAACACCAAACCTCACATCATACCTACACACCAAGCAAGACCAAACTGGACGTAGGTTGAAACACAGACCATGTTGGACACAAAAACCAGAGTACAGAGTAATCACACATTCACAATAAAATGGCCCAGGCCATAGAAATGCATGAAGCAAAGCAGTAAACTCCAGCAAGGTTAAATGCCAAAGAAGGAAAACTGCTTCAGATTGAACACTCAACCCTCAATCCCTATGGTCATTTCAGCACACGGAGCACCAGTAATGTGTGCAGGCAAACACACACTAAACACCAGCATAAGAAAAGACTCCGACATGGATTGTAAACAGCCTTCGTAGCCAATTATTTTTATGAAACTTCACTAGTGCAAATATAGACATTGCAGCTGCATACGCACACACAGTGGCCTCCACATGGGGAATTTCCTCAGCCGTTAAATGTTGAAAGTGATCTTAATTCCTGAACAAAGTAAAATGTTTATTTAATGAAGCAAGTCCTTTGTGTGCTTCAGGAGGAGCACCTGTGGGTATCACCTGGTGAGGAAACCCAGAGGTCAGACACACAGTGAGCAGCCCTCCTCAGAGAGTGAAGGGGACTGCAGAGAAACAGGAAACAGAAATTAGTGGGAAGAATGGCAGGAAGTGTGGGGAGAAAAAGGTTCCATCCAATCACTTACACTTTGCAACAGAAGGACAAAGGCGTGAGATAACCTGGCACACTATTTTAAGGTCACTGCAAATGAGAATGTTGTGTGTGTCTCTTGTTGACTGTAGACCTACTCTTTAAGCTGAGTAACAACAACAGGTGACAATACAAATCTGACCTTCTAGAGGCACAAGGAACCTTTCGACCTCAAAGGGATCTCTTTGTGGACAAGGTTCCATGAAGAGGTTTTATAGCTATAAAACGTTTTTGTTTTTAGTTTTAGAAGACTGTATTGCTGGAAGAGAGTGGGAATACATAGGCGTGGGGCAGTTCTCTCTCATACCTTCAGCACTGGGCTGGCTGAGGCTGCTCCCCCAGGAAAGATCTTCTCGATCCTAACCATGGGTTGCACACGAGACTCCATCCCACCGGAGATGCTGATCCCTGGAGAATGGAGAAGATGAGGAGCAGATGGGTGAGGAGATGAGAAAACAGGATAGGAGGAGTGAAACAAGACCAGAACAACGTAGAATATTGGTTATTTAAAAAAGACAAAAAAATGTGTAAGCTGCAGAACTCAAAACACTTTCTCTTACTACACTTCCCAGTATTACTACTATTATGACACATGTCCCGGTGTTATCCGCAGATTTTTATTTCCCTAAACCTTTTTGGTTTGGTGGACAGTTGGGTGTTCCGTATTAGAGTGGAGTAGGCCATGTCAGAGGCATAGCTCTGTTTCTGGGTCATGTGGCTTTAGAGGAATGGCTCCAGCCTCCATTCCAGGTAAGTGGGGGAAAAGCACAGCGATTACCAGCCTCTATCAGTCCATTTCAGGAAGGGAGCAGCGAGAGGCAATGGCCTGTGCCAGCGCTTCTTTTTGTCATGAAAAAGCAAAGCATTGAGTGTGTGTGTGTGTGTGTGTGTGTGTGTGTGTGTGTGTGTGTGTGTTGGAGAAAGCATGCCAGACGGTACATCAGTGTTTTATCAGAGAGGATTAAATTTCATACGAAGCCTCTCTCCCTTAATTACACCCATCTCTCCTCCCTACCTATTACTGTAAAGAGCGAACTGCCCCCCCCCCCCCCCCCCTAACTGCCCCCCGCCCCCTGTTTTGTCAGCTCTCCTCCTCTGCTCATGCCAAACATACAGTATAGACCCTCATTAGTTTCAGTGATCCTCTGGTGCTCTGACCTCTACTGGTAAGATTCCAGTCAGTGCCTTAAAAGTGGACTTGTATGGGGCCTATCTCCACTATGGGAGAGTACTGACTGGAGAGTACTGAGGCATTCCAGTGGATTGTCTGTCTTGGCACGTCTTGACTGTGTGCAGTACATCACCACACATACATTGAACCCTGTCTGTGTGACTATGGCTGCTGTGGTTATTTGAATCTGACTTATTGTTGTGCTCTTGGTCGCAGCTGGTTGGGGTGGCACTCACCCAGAGACTGTTTGGTCTTGGGTATGGAGACGGTGGTGAGCTGGTACTCCTGCGCCCGGTGGCTGTCGTGATGTCCGTTCTGTGGGGAGCGAGTGTGACCGTTCACTTGTGCCCCGGCCAGTCTACCTGCGGACGGGGACCGGTCTGGGGGCCGCAAACCCTCCTGGGGGGAAAACACCTGAGCCAGGGGGGGCCTGCTGCGTTGCGGGGCGCTCACGGGCAGCATGTCCGTCCCGTTACCGCTCGTTTGCGCTCTGTCCCTTCTGCCGTTAGCGTTCTGGTAAGGGGACCTTCCCCGCTCTCGGGAAGTGGTCTCTCCTCTGTCACTGGGCTCTCTGGAGTGGGCCGAACCATTGTCTCTCCTCGGAGGGGAGCGCCCACGGCGGGTGGTGGTGCTACGGGGCGACTCAGTCAGCAGCCAGTTGGGGGGCGCTGGACTAGGGGAGCGTGAACGGAGGACAGAGGTCGGGGGCGCGTACCCGTCCACGGGAATGTCCAGCAGCGGGGTGAAGGGGCGGGAGGGAGGAAGGCGGCCGGTTTTGTGGCTGGAGACGCGCAGGCTGTCCAGCTCCTCCAGAAGGTGGCGCTCTCGCTTGGCGTCCTGAGCGGGCTGCAGCTGGAAACCACCCCGGTAGTCTGAAGAAAAATACACACACATGTACACACAATTGCACACATATGTACACAAACACACAGGAAATATGCAAAAAATCAGGTGATAGGATAAGTTTAAAAAAAGACATCTGGACAGGCAGACCACAGATACACATGGACATACTGGAGGCAAACCAGCAATGTTGGGCAGGGGAGCTGGTTATGTTACTACATGCGACTACACTGACTGCTGTTTGTTGTGCAAATAACAACCTTTCACATGAGCCCCAACTGCACACATTTGCTGCTGTAACCTCATAAAAGGTCAAAGGTTGAAAGGTCAGCAGCTTAATGAAGGAGGCATTGTGTGGTCTGCCAAGCCATCCCTGTCAGCAGAGCACCCTGGCTTTTAGGAGGCTGTTTAGCGATGCAGGTTTTCTTGGACGCCCCGTAGATGACCTGTGAGCGAGGCGGAGAGGGCCACCCCGCTGAAAGCGGTCATTATGGGGATGGCTGTCCTGCTGTAGCGACAGGCTAAAGCTCAGAGAGGGATTACCATGGAAACGGGCTTGTGCGTGGGAGCACAGGGACAGATTAAATATCAGCAACAGGATATTTGCAGTGTTAAGTATGGAGGTCTTACAGTCAGACATTCAGTTTTTGGGGTCATGAAATACCAGGAGGGTACGTGTGTGTGTCTGTGTGTGTGTGTGTGTGTGTGTCTGTGTGTGTGTGTGTGTGTGTGTGTGTGTGTGTGTGTGTGTGTGTGTGTGTGTGTGTGTGTGTGTGTGTGTGTGTGTGTGTGTGTGTGCGTGTGTGGGAGGCTGTGGTCTATATCACTCTCAGAGGGATCAAGGGGAAGTGGAGAAAATTAGGAGAGATGGAATGAATTACAGACAAAGCGAAAAGTACACGCCTCAATTCACATGTTTTGTCTCCAACTATGGTCAGGTTACGCACACACAAACACACACACACACACACACACACACACACACACACACACACACACCTGGTATGGGAGTTATGAGATGGCGTCGTGGTGTCCCTCCAGGCCGAGGGGATCTTAGAGCTGGTGATCTCACTGGAGGAGCAATATCAACATCATTCGTTATTCATCATGAGATCATACACACACACACACACACTTCTCATGACCTCTGTGTGTGTGTGTGTGTGTGTGTGTGTGTTTTGTATTTGTGAATAAGTGCGTGCGTGCGTTGCGTGCATGTGTGTGTGCATGTGTGCGTGCGTGTTTGTGTGTGTGTCAGTTCCAGGAGTTTACTTCTCACCAGAGCGACTCTTGAGAATCTCATAGGCCTCCAGTTCAAATGGCACGACCATGCTGTCAAACTGAACAACATCAGAGGGAGGAACAAGTGCCCTAGAAAGAGAGAGAAAAGGTCCAATTCACTTGTGTGTGTAAATACATTAACATGTCCGTCTATACGTCACAGAATGTCTTTGCTCCATCAGTATTTGTGTATTATTTATGGCAAGCAAGCCATGTGTACATTTAACATATGTCTCTTCCTCCTGAGCTCACCTAATCTCCCGTAGCAACAGCAACTTCTCAGGCCTGTCCAGGATGGCCAGGAGGGGGCGCACCAGGTCCTCCACCACTCGCTCCAAGATAAACTACACACACACACACACACACACACACACACTTGCTTAAACAACACATATATATATTTATTTCATATATATAATTATAGCAACACCATATGACCAACCACACCCCCCCCCCCCCCCAACACACACACACACACACACACACACACACACACACACAGACACACACAAACTCACGATCACATTCAAACACTTGCTTAAATACACATAAGCTTGCTTAAACATTCCGACCACCCATGCACAGACAGTTACTGTACCGCCCTGACCTCTAATCATATCCTTATCGCTTGATAATAAGCCTGTCCACTGGTCTGGGGCCTGTGCTTGAGTGATGTCTTACACTGGTTAATAGGAGCTTCGCCATTCTTCAGGACTCTTAAGTGGCTGTATGGCAGCTTTGCCTGGTTATTGTTCGCCCTGTGATAATGACTCCAAATATTTTATGAGACTCTTGGGCCAGGCCACTGTGTGAACCGATATCTCTTCATCCGGCCAGCTGAGTGTGTGTGTGTGTGTCTGTCTGTCTGGCTGTGCGTGCCTGTATTTGTTTGTGTTTCTCTGTGTGTGTGTGTGTGTGTGTGTGTGTGTGTGTGTGTGTGTGTGTGTGTGTGTGTGTGTGTCTGCGGCCTGGAAGAGAAAGAGGAGGGATCAAATGATCTGGAACATTTGATCCTAATCATAAATGGCAGCACAAAGCCACCTTTTGTGTGTGTGAAGCCGGCAGACACGTCGATCACTCAATCAACCCCCCCCCCCCCCCCCCCCACACACACACACTCAAACATGTGCTCACTCACACACTTTGGGCCAGACAGTGGAAGTGCTCTTCTCTGGACACACACACACATCCTCTTCGCCTTGTGCACCTGCATCATGTACACCCACATGCAGACGGACTCTTTTTCCTATTGTAGAGGGCTGGATTGAATGACCTAAGCTCTTGAGATGGCGACGTGATGGAGATTAGACACTGATCTTTGTGACTCCAGCTATTGTTGGGGAAGGGATTGCACTTGAGAGCAAATTAACTGGCCCTTTAAGTTATTATTATGGTTAAGAAATACAGCAGGATGAAATGATTAGCTGCTTTAAACTGACATAACTAGGGTAAGGGTTAGGGTTGTCTTTCTTGTCTGAATGTTTGTTCTCAATTCAAAGTTTTCAAAAAGTCAAAAAAATATAACTGAATTTGTCTGCTTTGTTATATGTTTAGTCAGCAATGACTCCTCTCTACAATCTAAGTCAATCATCTGCAGTCTCTTATAACGGACTCTTCTGTGGTTCAGTCAGTATCGATTCCTTTTAAATGACTTCTGAGTCATCCGTCATTCAGTGCCTCCGCTGAGACAGTTCAAATAAAGACGCGACTCCTGACTCTCGACTCACCCGTCTGCAGTGCCTCATGACGGCGGCCGCCTCGTCCTCGCTCAGCAGCCGGTGGGCCATCCCCTCCACCATGGCCAGAGTCTCAGGGCCGGGCAGAGGGCTGTGCTCCTTCACCCCCGCGCGAGACTCCTTGGGGGACGTCAGCAGGCTGAGACGGCTACGCTCCTTACCTACACAGGAAAGAGACATACAACTTTGAATCAACGTTAACTTTTATTTTATTATTTAGGAT
>NC_045164.1:13055469-13132969 GCF_900700415.2 Clupea harengus
GACAAATTCCTAATAAAGTGCTCTGTGAGTGTATGACTTGGTGAAATGGGCTCAATGCACTGGTAAATGAACCAGTTAGATGTTAGAGAAACATGAAAGAAAGGGTCTCACTTTTTATATCAAATGTCATTCAGCTGTCTGTGCCTCAAATTGACTTAACTGATACATAAAATCTACTACTTGAACAATGTCATGTTATTCTAAAGTCAGGTTCAGGTTTAGGCTTTGGGATCAAGTCTGGAGGTCTGACCTGACACGGTGATATGGCTTTGAGAGCGGCGCAGGGGTCTGCGCGGTTTGCTCAGGGCCACCAGCACGGCCGTTTTGGCTGAGTCCAGTGTCTCCTTCTCCCCCGCTGAGTACGTCCTGCTGCGCTCTGCATGTCCCGGCTGCCCGAAGGTCCCACTGCGGATCACCGTGTCCCTCAGCAGCACCGTCTCCCCTAGTGTCCGGCTGGTCTCCACGGCAACCGCCCTGTCTGCCGCCGGCGGGTCGGTCTGGATGGCCATCTCGATGCGGTCGCAGCTGGGCCGGCGAGAGCGGTCCTCAGTGGAGATGCAGACATCCACCATCTCGCAGCCCATTGGCGGGAACATGACCTGGGACAGGCCACTCAGGGAGGAGAGGGGTGTGCCAGAGGACAGGGAGGAGGCCGAGGAGAAGGAGTCAGAACCCTGGGAGGATGGAGCCAGCCCATTGGCCACTGGAAGGCAGGAAGTGGGATGGTTAAGAACAGATGAGTATTGTAAATGTCCACATATGATTCAGTTGAACATAGTTTCAAATGTAAACACACACAGCATGGGATCTACCCCTTCTCTCCTTCTACATTTCACACAATCCTTTATTCAGTGACTGTTCATACTATCTTCGCTTTTGGACTCATCTCAGTTTTGTGCCTGTATGCCATGTTAGAAGGTCATTGCCTTGAGAAATCTCCTTTATTTACCTTATCTCTCAAACTTAATGTATTATCCACCATAGGGATTATGATGGGAACAGACTTGCCCTTTATATAGACATACAGACTGACACCTGTGTGAACTTCTCTCAATCTGACTGGCCTCTGGCACACAGTCCAATTACATCTGCTATAAACACATGAGAAAAAGAACTACAAAGCCCATGACTATCTCCTCATCTAACGGGTGCCATAGCCCACATATGAGCCCTGACCCTGCGGAGGGAACACGCTCAATCCCAGACCTCTTATCTGAATTTGGACCAGAATGTGATAATCCCTGTTTTTTTTCAGACTCCATCATATTAAAGAAAAGCAGCGACTTCCAAAAAAAACCCGTAAGGGGTTGCCATGTGGCCACTGCTCTACTTTAAAGCTTAGTGTAGAAATCTGGCTGGATATATATTTTTATTTGACCCCTAAATGACAGATTGGATTTTTTTGGGAGTATTTCTTTTGGAGTGTTTCCAAGAACCATGTGTACAGACACAAAATATTTAATTCTCAGTGTGTTCTATTTTTGGGTAAAGGGTCAAGTACATGAAGGTACATTATTAACTTTTAAAGACAAAACATTCTCGTTTTTATGAAGAAATGATAAAGTGAAGATTAATGAATGAATACTGTACATTTATTAAGCCAGCTGTACTCCGCTACCATTTCTTTGTAAGCAGGGTATCTTCCCGCCTCCTGTCAAAAGGAAAGAAAATACATGCGCTTAAAACTCATCCAGCATAGCATCACCTCAGAGGCCTGCCAACTGTCTATCAAGACTGTAATCTAGAGGAGTGACTTCAGGCAGACATTTTAGGTGCCAAAGAACAAATGATTGAGATTTAATACCTAAATAACCTGCTTTATTGCTACTTTGACTGCTCCTTGAGACAATAGGTTACACGTTGCTGTGGGCAATGTAGTTTTTAGTGCAGGGTGAAGGATTGTGGGATTGTTGGATTTCTCCCGAGAGCTGAGGTTTTAAAGCCAGGCCAGGGCACCGTCAGCCTCTCTGGTTTCCTCCGGCCGGATAGAGAGAATGAAGAGAGAGAGAGAGAGTGTAGAGGGAGAAAGAGGGAGAGAGAGAGAGAGAGAGAGAGTGTAGAGAGAGAGAGAGGGAGAGAGGACAGAGAGCTCGCATTCAGGGACGGTTTTGTCATTCGTCCCCTGGGGCCCTCTGGGGCTTGGCTGCCTTCGCAGTGCTCTGAACACATCTGATCATGAAGGGCTCATGGTGAGGCCTATAGCTCCATCACTGCTCTCCGTCCACATGCAGGGGTTTTCAGACACACACAGCTGGTCTTATGCAAGTACAGGGGAGGGGAGGTTCAAATCCATTCTCGAGATTGGAAGTCAAGAGGTTGGCTCCTAGCTTGGTTGCCATTGCTCTTTTTATTGGATGGGGAGTGAAGTTTACCTCTGCACAGCTCATTCTGACATGTAGGAGAGTTGACTGTACCAGTGCAGAGGTCTCCTGTAGGAGAGTAGACTGTACCAGTGCCAAAGTTTCCTGGGAAGCCTGCGTGACCTCTGACCCCTCCTCCAAAAACCTCCATACCAGGACACGGACGGGAGGAGAGAAAAAAAAGGAGGAGACGGGACAGGAGATGACCTAGGCGGTCAGGTCAGGAAAGAGTCACTGGCTGGCATCTCCTCCTGGCATCTCTAAAGAGGGTGCTGACAGAAGGAGCTCAGGCTGTTTAGCCGAAGCACACACCTGAACACACAGGTGCTTTCAGCTATACCTCACATATCACATGAATGTTAACGCCCAGCGTCCATGTTGCAGAGCGAGGCAAGAGGTAGTGGGGACACAGTTGTAGGGGCTGTGTTTGTGTTTGTGGGGGCGGTGGGTCTTGAGGAAAGACATACAGTAAGACGAAGCTTTCGGCTGATTATAACCCGATCCTCACCTGCCTTGTGAATAATGCACGGCCATTTCTCACAGGGGAAACCCGAGCCACGGGAGAGCGAAGCGAGTGAGCGGACGAGCGAGCCAGCGAGTGGGAATGTGGCGGCTGGACGCCAACCGTCTGCCCTCTACTGCTGCCTCCGCCTCCCAACCCTCCACACAAGGAGAGGAGGCCGCCTTGGTGAACATGCTCCAACAGCTATTACTGCAGCCCTGGCCTTGGCCTGTGCATGTCTCGTTACATATGCAGTCATGGAGCTTTTTCTTCCTCTTTTTCTCTCTCTCTCCTATCATTAGAGTTGCACTAATGCTTGTTTAAAAGTTCCAGAATTCCTTTTTTTTTTTTTTAAGATTTAGAGCGCACTGGAGCATAAAATGTGGCAAAAGTGCTTTAGTTCAGGAACAGTTTTCCAATTATACATTTATTGCTGGGCCATATGGGAGTTTCTGCACCGAGTTGAGTTGAAGGTGAAACCTTGAACGTCTGAAGGCACTGACTACTGGCTGCAAGATGGCTGGAACCGTTTGCTACTTGAGCTTTATAATATTCTCTAATCTAATCATCTAATAACCTCTGCCAACAGCCAGAGACTGCAACCTGTTTGAGCCTCACTGCATTAAATAATTAACAATGACAAAAGTATAATAAATTACTTTCAGCCAAATTCAAAGACTCTTTATCAATTCTTTATCCACTGAGAATCAAACTTTATTAATTCTCTATCAACTCTCATCTAGCACCTAGTTCTGCATAGAATTCAACCAAATCTCTTATACTGGCCTGGTAAAATTGTTATAATAATACCGATTTTGGTAGTGAAATCTCAAATTACGGATGATAGGACAGACTGACCTTGATGGTGAGCATGATGTGAGTTTGGCTTTTCAGCACCTCCACTGCATTGCTGTGGGTGATGTCCTCAAAGCCCACGCCGTTGGCCGCCAAAATCTGATCGCCCATCTTGATGCCATGCTGCTCTGCCAAACCACCTGGGTCCAACCTAGTGCAGAGTGAACAGAGATGACACAAGAGCACACCTGGGTCCAACCTAGTGCAGAGCGAACAGAGATGACACAAGAGCACACCTGAGGAAATGTCTTCATGACTTACAGTGACACACAAAAGAAACATTATAGTTTCTCTCAATACATTACATTGTCATATCAGTCTATGTATTCTGCCTCCAAGCTGTGTGTATGTTGAGAGTAAATCTTCCCTAAAATGTATCGCTCAAAGTATAATATTGTTGTGAGGATGTAGGTTTTAGAAAAATTCCTTGTTCCGCATTCAAAAGCATCCATTTACCTTAAGCTGTACACTGAACAAAAGCGTGACAAATGCCAACACAAAGTCTTAAAGCGGAACCTGAGAGTTCCTCTTTTAGTTTAGCAACTACAAGAACGGTTTCCAACGCTGAGCCTCCTGTACGCGTGATTAGTGCACAAAGAGGAGATTACTGGGGAGTAATCAGAAGCAAATCTCCTTGCAGAAGAGACCTACTTAGACACGTAGATGCCCAGGCCAAACTCCTTCCCTCCGCGGATGTTGAAGCCCAGACAGTAGTCGTCCGAGGTGGTGTACAGGTGGACGATCCGACGCAGGGCACTGTCCGAGCTGGACTCTGAGGGGGTCCGCCCACTTTCCTCAACCACCATCCGGCGGTGGATCAGGTCCACCCTAAATACATGCAAACACACACATGTACACACACACACACACACACACATACACACACATACACATCAACAAACAGACACACATACACAAACACACACATACACATCAACAAACAGACACACATACACAAACACACACATGTACACACACACACACACACACACACACACACACACACATACACACACATACACATCAACAAACAGACACACATACACAAACACACACATGTACACACACACACACACACACACACACACATACACATAAACAAACAGACACACATACACAAACACACACATACACATAAAAAAACAGACATACATACACACACACATACATAATCATTTATACATTGGCAAAAACACACCCAAACAGTTCTATGAGATAAACCAGATGTAAAAAGTTGTGCACTATGCACACAGAATTGGGACTCTGAGCATGGGAGATGGACATGCTGGCAGCAATGCTAATAGCTTGTATACAGAATGAATGTATTTCAGTTCTGCTTTAAAATGAATAACGCACTAATAGTCCCTTGAATGAAACAGTGTCTGTTTCTGAAAATTTGGAAGGATAATAGGGGTAACCATCATTAATCATCTAGACTGACGTTTCATTCATGAACAAATATATATTCAGTGTGCGATCACTGAGTACGCATAATGAAACCCTCACCATGTGGTCTTCTCCTTGGAATAGCGGATGCCGGGGACCTTCCCTACTCGTCGCACCACCATCCGCAGCCGGTTGTTCCCGGTGAGGACCTTCACTGCACTGCTCATGGTGATGCTCTCCAGGCTAATGGCATTCACCTCCACCAGCTTGTCCCCCACACACAGGCCAGACTGCTCTGATGGACAGGACACAGGGAGCCACACGGTAAGTACATAAACACACAAACACATACACACACAGCATGAACACAAATACACACACACTCACTCACTCACTCACTCACTCACACAGCACAACTTCTAAATGGCTAAATCTTTTCTTAATGACTAATTTCAACCATAATGATCGGACTGTCTTCTGTACAGTGATTTAATATAAGAATATGTGGTTGAACATATTACATAAATTTGTCATAATGTGTTTTGATGAGGGAACATTTGGTTGCCCTTTAAGTTAACAGTGCTTTCTCTTCCGTTCTTCCTCTCCTCCTCCTCCTCCTCCTCCTCTCAGCCTTGGGTACCTGCTGAGCTGTCATCCTCCACTTTACTGACGAAGATCCCAAGGCCGTGCTCAGAGCCACCCCGCACACTGAAGCCAAGCCGGCCGTCCTCGCTCTTATCCACCGTTATTGTGTGGATGTCTTCACAGTCATCCCCACCTGTGGGCGTATGAGAAGCACACGTTTACAATCACACAATTATGAACATAACTTCACACACACACACACACACACACACACACACACACACACACACACACACACACACACACACACACACACACACACACACACACACACACACACACACACACACAAGACTGACACCTGTGATGAGAAAAGATGCACAATGTTTGATCAAGGAAGGGCTTTGGTTTAAGTCTTTTTGGCAGTGCGTGTTTTATATACCTATTTAGATACATGCACATATGTATAAAGATAAATGTGAGTACACACATAAATACACATATGCACACACACACACACACACACACACACACACACACACACACACACACACACACAAATCATAATGTAGCAAAGCCAGGCAGAAGATCCGCACACATAAAACAGCACACTGCTGTAGGTCAGCTGAAACTGTGTTAGCTTGGCAAAACATTTACATCTACACTTATTAATGTCACAGTCACTTTTACTCACAGTGGCCCAGGTGACACATCTAGAATACTCTCCACTCAGCATGAGTAATGGCCTATATGCAGGAGCCTCTGCACTGCAGACACAACTATATGCAGGCTTGAATTATAGTGGATCATTTTCAATTCAGCAGTTGTAATTCTCAATTCTCTGTTAACAGCCTGCATCCACACATGTTATTGACTTGTGATGGCTTGCATCCTGTCTATTCGGACGTATCACATATTCTGACTACTGACGGATAAATTACGAAATCCACAAAATGGGCCATGGGCTCACCATCGACGGGCGAGTTGATGAGAATGACTCTGCCCATGGGGGAGGACGATCTAATCCTCCGGCGCTGCTGCTTCTTGAGCATGTAGCGCGTGGCGGTGTTGGCGCCCCCAGCCTGGCTGCTGGAGTGGGCCCCGTTGGTCATCTCTCTGCGCCCAGAGACCGCAGAATGAGCCATGGCAGGATGACCCCCCCACTGTGAACCCTCATTCAGGGGTCTGCAGGGGCTGGGTGTTCAAAGGTTGCAAAGCAGAAGGGTGGGGAATGGCCGTAAGAGTAGCTGAACAGTCGGGGTGTTTGGAGAGAGAGTCTCTCAGTAAAAGCGATTATTTGGTGATGGTGCAGGGCGTGCCATTGATGCAGTTCCAAGTTAACTTTAGTTCACATAGCATATCTGATGAATTCCTGGTAATGGCATGACCATTTTGTAGCGAGGCCTAAAATCCACGTCCAGATGAATAAAACGGTGACCAAAAGCCTAACATAATCCAAACCACTGGAATACCATAATTTGTATTAATCCTTATATCTTGCACATGTTACTAAGAGTGAAGAGGATCTCAGGAAGACCATTATCCATCTTGAACTCGGGATAAACCTCCTTGCTTGGGAAGCTCAGACTGGAAGTTGGGGGAGTTTGCTCCTCTGCATGTCCCCTGTTTGACAAACAGAAGTCACTCATTCCCAGCTCCTTGGCCATGCCACCATGTCTTCACCTTTCATGAACCAGAAGGTAAGACCTGAAAACCATTTACAAATAAGAATTTAGTAATTCCTCCGGAGAGACGATGAGACACAATCAACTACTACACCTGTAGTAGCCTACTCTATGAACAATAAAGATTAGGTAACTAGTTTATAAGGTCGTTTTACTGTCGTTTTCTATCCAAAATATAAACAAAATGTCATTGACCTAAAACGGTTAAAGTAACTTATGAGACACTTTTAGCGCGATATGACTATAGAAGCAGCAAAAAGAAAAAATTGCGCCATGCCTGTGTTGCGGTTTCGCCAGGACCTCGGACAGCGTTCTAGCAACAGGTTGTGTAAACAAGTCCTTTGCAGGCAGCAAGGCAGGCCTCTCTCTCTCTCTCTCTCTCTCTCTCTCTCAAAGATCAATTTCACTTTTCGATTTAATTAAATCCCACTCTCCATCTCTGTAATGGGATCAGCCTAAGCACTTCGATCCGGAACATAGTGTGTCGTTGTCTTTCCAAATGTTTCCCGAGGAACAACATAATATAGGCGACTAAAACAGGACGTACAACAGTTATAACATCACGATAATACCATACATTGGTTCGCAGAATTCATACCGTAAAAATGAAAACCCTAACAGGTCAGAGCTATCCCCCCAAAAAATAAGATACAAAATAGGCATATACACTGAAGAAGGTCTACTTACATACAAAACACGAATAGATTTACAATAGCTCGACTACAGAACTGAATAAAAGTAGCATTGGCATTACCTGGTCCCATGTTGGGCAAAATGACCTCACCTGGGAGAATGACAGCTATTAGGCAGCCTTTATCCCGCCTCCCGGGCATTGTGATTGGATTAGTCTACCACAGGTAGTTTAGGACTTTGAGTGACATGCCAATTTATTCAATGACATGACCGCTGTCTGTTATTCAAGTCCTGAAATTTTGGATCTATGCATCAAGCAAATTGGATTTAAAGGCAAACAATAACAGTGTGTAACAGTGCTATGTGAGTAGCAGAACATTTTTGGAGAGGTTGGACCCACATTTTTCAAGATTCATGAATTTAAGAATAGATTATGCCAACCTGTTTAAACTACAAATGCATGTATACATACTGTAGATTTGACTTAAACGTTTAAAATAATTCCTCGCCTTATCATGTTAACATGCCAATTGATGTGTAGGCCAAATAGTGTATTCAAAAATAAATGAAATTTCTGAGCGTCTACTGCCATCTATTGGCATAACAACAAAAGGACATATTATGTTTCCCAAATAAAGAGAAGTGAAGGCATGTCTAATATGAATGTCTGGAGTAATTTTGTATAAATTGTGGCTTAAAAATGTAAACAGCCCATTTCTCATGTGTGAACCACAAATGGCCAAAATCATATACTGGCTTGTGTATTTCACAATTCTTAAGATTGTTCTGCCAGTCACGTAGCCTATTCATCGTCAGTTTGAACACATATAAGTTGTAGACCACTCTTGTCAATAATATAAATCAGTTGTCACTTTCCAGTGGCTGAAGACACAAACAGGAAGCAATTGAGATATGCTGGTAAACCAATCATAACCTACTTGTTTTCCACACCCTAGCTGTCGAGCCATCCAATCGCCGAACTTACTGTTTAGTGAGCTCACTGTTGACGTCGCTCGAGCGTAGCCGGGGCAGCGTTGTAGGTGACTTATCTCGCTCTGATTCCATGGTAGATATTCTGAATGTGTGCACTGGCTTACCTTAGTGTCAGATAATTCAGAGGTCACAGTTATAAGTCTTGCAAGATTTGACGATCATAGTCAGACAAAGGTATGTTCTAATGTGTTCAAGACGTGCTCGTGAATCTCTCTTCGGCTCAGCAGGGCAGAGTTTCAGTTCTTTTTCTTTGACATATCGCTTGCTAGGTGGCCAGCTAGCATTCAAGCATAGCTAGAGCTATGTTATGGATGTTAGGATCTGTCTGGCTAAACTGCATTGAGTTGTGAATCATAGACATATGCGAAACGAAATGTCTTTCACCCGTTTCCCTAGTTTGCCTGCCACTTTAGACTTAAAAAAACTGTGCTACCTTAGCTGGACACCTACATGTTAACCTAAGTTAATGTTGCTGTTTGTTGCTTATGTTTTGAAAACATCTTTAACGTTAGGCTGACCGCCTAGTTAATTTGATAGCTGGCAAATAACGGGGCTTCCAATGCAAACACTTTTGCCTGTGGCTCAGTGGTGGTATGGGGATTGTGGTACAGCTAACTTTAGCTTATATGTGGGACGCTAGCTAGCTAACAGTAATGGATTATATTAGTTATCAAAGGTGCCACATCTAGCCTGATACGTAATATTACCACTACAACATGGCAAAGACTAGTCCCTTAGTGTCTTGTGTCTCAGCGTTAACTGAACAAATGAGTTTTTCCATCACCTGGCAGCCATAAATTGTTTTTCGTGAGATGCATGCGCTGCGTGACGTGGGATGCCCCATCTGTCAGGCTGTTTTGTCAGGGTATGGTTTAGTCACGTTGGCTCGCTTTCAGTCTTGCTGCTCAGCGGTTTGTATTAAGCCGCGTTCATCAACACATCTTTGCTTTATCACTTTAGTTTGAGCAGTAAGTTTAATGCATTTTTCTTAAGGGTATTGGCGGGGTAGGGGCAGGTCAAGGCGGTTTCTGAGCTGGAATACTGTTTTTTTTTTTTTTTCTTTCTTTCTTTTTTTTTTTTTTACTGTTAGTGAGTCATCCCTTCCCTTGATTCAGTACTTTGGAATGCGTTTTCACCACATTCCTCCTCTCACAAACTAGAAGTAAAAAACTAAAAAGTTACTACTACAAGGACGGGTTTGGGAAATCATGGAAGGAAGTATTTTCACTAAAACATTTTACAATCTTATGTTGACGGTTCTTTGCTTACGCTTTAAATGACTCGCACATAAATGTAACCGTTTAACAACAACTCTCTTTCTCTCTCTCATTCAAATTGACAGTTGTATGAACCCCGGCCTAAAAGTGGGATGTGTGCAGAGCTATTTCAGTAGTGAGGCTTATCTAAGGAGATTTATCCTTTTGTAATTTCCGTTATGAAATGATTCAACTCCCCGTGCGTTTAACTCCCTCGGTTCACGAGTGCCCGTAGAAAAACCCTGCTTGGGAAATACGTACACGTGAGGCATGACCAAGCCGCGTTCCAAAATGGAGAAGCACTCAAACAGTTTCAAACGCCCACACATACTCTTTTAAATGTTCACAGCGGGAACTCTTTGTTATTTAGGGACACAGGTAAAGATGTCTGGAGACATACCCCTCAACATCAACATCAAGGAACCCCGATGGGACCAGGGTACCTTCATGGGCCGGGCCCAGCACTTCTTCATGGTGACGGACCCCAGGAACGTGCTGTTGTCCAGCGCGGTGCTAGAGGATGCCCGCGTCATCGTGGAGGACTACAGGTCAGTCGGGAAGAGAAACTGGTTTAGTATGCAGAACCACTGCTCAAATGGGGAAATGTGATTATGCAAAACTCAGCACTAAACAAAGGAGGGAGAGCAGGTTGCTGTACTACAGTTGAAATAGGAACAGGGGCATGTTTCCCTTTAAAGGGGAGCAGATTACTGTGGAGAGCCATGGGTCAGAAGAGAGAGAGAGGGGTAAAGTTAGAGGTCGGTGGTGGATGCAGGGCAAGTCAACATTGAGAGCTGCCGGTTGGTTGGCACGTGGGAGGGCCACATAGTTACCAGTGGATGGGTGTTTAAAAATTGCCTTTGAGAGTCAGAGTGTTTATGTATGTGTGTGGGGTTGGTGGGGATACAGATTGCGGTGTAGGGTTACTGTTGGTAGGTGGGGGTTGGGTTAACGATTGATTAAAACGATTAATTGCATGTAGAAACGTTATGCAGCCTATTGATGTAGGAATTATAAAAGTGCTTCAAATGGAAGTGGAATTTCAAATGAAATTTGCATCTGATGTGTAGAGCAGTGGTCTTTGTAAAACACTTTCTAAATAGTGATGCCTACTTGACTGCCAGTTTGTCCTGTGGATGTTTGGGAAGCCGGTACCCGACCACCTTTTAATTAGGACTACAGGGGATAACAGCTGTTTCTCCATGACAGGGGTCGAATAAGGGAAACATGGTATCATAGTTCCTTTTCAGTTGAAGTGATGGAATCCATAGTATATGAACCACTAAAATGAAAGAATTCTGTATAAATATATAGCTCCAGACCTGGCTATTCTGTTTTCCAGTGCACACATTAATTAATTTACAAATGAATTTAAAACGTGAACCATTCACATATGTCACAGCATGTATGGACCAAAACTACTAATTTTATCAACGTTCCATATTCTGAAAACAGTGATGTTTAGCTTCTCGAGGAATGATCTGTCAGGATGACCACTACAAGACGTTTGTGTGTGTGTGTGTGTGTGTGCGTGTGCTCGTGAGCAGGCAAGGCATTGTTAAACCCGGGCTGACAGAGGATGAGCTCTGGAGAGCCAAGTACGTCTATGACTCAGCCTTCCACCCCGACACTGGCGAGAAGATGATTCTGGTTGGACGCATGTCGGCCCAGGTTCCCGTGAACATGACCGTCACTGGCTGCATGCTCACCTTCTACAGGTAAACAGCTCATCCTCTACAGGTAAAAAGCCTTTAAACACCGCTTTCACGGGTGTAGAATGAAGAGTAAGTAGGGAGTAGGAGGGATCCTCAAGGACATCCAGGTTTAGAGGAGCCTTAAGCATTTGTGGGCATCAAACTGTAAGAATTGCTAAAGCTGAAATGCCATGTGTCTCTATTTGGCTTTACCCATATATATTTGTGTAAATAAACTCCTGCTTGCCTGTTAAGAGGCAAGTTTACCTCTTTTTTCCCTCAAATCTTTTACTCTGCTCCAAGGACCATTCACCACAACAATCAGGTATATCTCCTGTGTGGTCTGGTCACTTGGTACCTTCTCACTTGAGACCCACTACTGGTGCCCACTCCTGGTTTACCTGACTGCGAGGTCAAGAACCATATGGCAGGCTGAGTGTGGGTTAAACCAGAAAACAGGCCAACAGGAAGCCTCTTAGGCTTAATGATGCACGATGGTCACGGCCCATTGATCTTATAACCTCATGCACTATAGGTCATAGCTGCTGTGTTCCGGTCTATATACGGCCATGTTTTAGACAAAGACACTAATCTGAGTCTGATGTAACTTGAGACTGTGGTACTGACCAACATGTCTCACTAGACACCTTTGACCTTGTCGCTGTCCTTCAGAACCTGTGTGATATAAGGATTTACAGAGAGTTTGGTAGAAATTCAGAACGATTTTTAGTTTTACTCTCTTTTTCATGTTGAGTCATATATTTTTTCACCTTTCTGTCTTCCGTCTGTTTTCTGTCCATCTTCACTCTTTCTGTCCTACTCCATCTTTCCTTCTCTTCTCTTCAGGACAACCCCAACGGTGGTCTTCTGGCAGTGGGTGAACCAGACCTTCAACGCCGTGGTCAACTACACCAACCGCAGTGGCGACGCTCCCATGACAGTGAAGTAGGGCGACTTGCGTCTCTTCCACCTTTCTTCCTCCTCCTCCTCCTCCTCCTCCCCCTCTTCCTCTCTGTGGTGTTGTCCCGCGCGTGCTGCAGTTCTCAGTCCTGCCCTCTGTCATCGTGTGCTGCGGTATAAATTCATGTTTCCTTGCTACCTCAGCACGACCTTTGACCTGGGCAACTGCACGCTCATCTGGGGTGCTGGTAATGGCCTTCACCACACCTCAGATGACGTATGACTGTAGTAATGATATAAAATGCATGTTTCCTGTCAATGTTCCCTGTTCTGGAATCAGTCCAAGTTGGCTTGTTGGACAGTTTATCTGAAGTTGTGTTCATGATCTTAATCTGCTTGATATGCCTTGAATGTCATTTTGCCTGTTATGCTACATTCTGATGCATTCTAAAAAAGTATAAAATCTATAGGGAAATTTTATGAAAATGATGAAAAAAATGTACAGCATTTTACAATGCGAAAAATAATAATGCACGGCAATTGAATATGGCTTGTTTCAGATCAGCATTGCACTGTGATTGTGGCCGACAGTGAAACGCGGTAGCACCTGTTTCAAAGCTGCTGAGCTCTCGTGTCTTTTGTGAAAGGCTGGAATGCTGCTCCGGCAGGCCCATGAAGGCGGTGCAGGGGAGCGTGGAGTATGCATGTGCAGTATGTGCGGGCTAATTATGAAGCCTGTGAGAAGAATCGGTGGAATATTATGGGATGTGTGACCTATGTTGTCTGCTGTGGTTGGTTCATTCTGCAGTCAGTTGGGTGCAGCCTACATCAGCGCCACCACTGGAGCAGTTGTCACAGCACTGGGACTGAAGTCTCTCGCTAAGGTACGGCCTTTAACGCACACACATACACACGCACACACGCCCCCCGCTCTCTGGAGAGGGTAATGACGCCAGGCCCATGCCCTCTTTATGACACACACACACACACACACACACACACACACACACACACACACACACAGATGCAAACACACTCTAAAGTAGGGCCTTTAACACCCACACTTGTACGTATAGGTGCACAACCACATATCAATACAAACTCATATCATCTCATCTCGTATCATGGCCTGATGTCTTACTAAGGCACCGCAAGCGTTTACAAATCCAGAGGCACACAAACCACACCACTGTGCTAGGTCTCACATTTTCCACCAAGCGACCTCCTTCTGCAGACACGAGACACACAGTTACAGGAAGGCCATTCTCCCACATGCTAGAACACACATCTTGTGATTCAGTAGCTGGACTTTCTTTACCCGCCATTTGTTTCTTGGTCGCAGTTTTATCTGCTAATTCTTCCCCAACCCCCCACCCCCCACCCCGCCACTGGCGGTCAATACTGTGTGGCCAGAAAAGAAGCCTGATAAAATTCCTGCTGTTGGTTGTCCACAAATTGCAAGAGAGAGATATAGGTAGGTGTAGGTGTAGGTGTAGGTGAAGCCGAGGCCATTGAAGGCCACTGTCACTGTTGTGTGCTGGGGTGTCGGATAACTCCACTAGTCAGTTAGGGGCTTTGGAAGATCATTTGATGTATGTGATGACAGCTATGCTGGTACCCTGTATGTTGTCAATGTATTTGCCATGTACTGCAGATGTGGCGTGACTGCTTGCTGTGTGCTTTATTCTGTCACTATAACAGAAGCACATTTGTTGTTACCTACAGATAGCCTGCCATGCACAATGGCCTTCAGATGGTTCTGGCATATCTTGAACACACTTGGTTGCACAGTGCCTTAGATTCAGACTACAGATTTCTGTGTAATGCTTATGCAAGGCAAATCCTGAGAAGTGAATTAATGTTCTGTGAACATAACAGAACACACATGGCATTATTCCCAGGAACCCAGAAATACTGATAGATTGTACTACAAGTTTCTGTTGAATATAGAGATGTCTATATGAATGTTTCTGTTTAAATACCTAAGCACGTGGCAAATTATTTTGTGGAAAGGCCTATACTCTACAAATGGACTAACTTTTAATAGACTATTTACTGTATTTCCGCAACCCAAGGGTCCTTCATTAAAGACAAAAGCGGAAACGTTCCCAAATCAGTGACTCAAGTTTGTAAAGACAAGAGAAAAATAGTGGCAATAATGCTTGAAAATAAGTTGGTGTGGACTTGCTTGGGAAATAATCAGTAAAAAGAGACATGTCACTGCTAATTCAGGTTAGACCTCGATTAAGTGGAGGCCTTTTAGATTTGAACCATTCCCCCTCCTCTCCTCCTCTCAGCACCTGCCTGCCATCATGAGTCGCTTTGTGCCCTTCGCTGCTGTCGCCGCGGCCAACTGCATCAACATCCCCTTCATGAGGCAGAGGTGAGTCATAGTAAAGAGGCCCCTACTGACACACACACACACACACACACACACACACTCCTCTACTCTCCCTTCATGAGGCAGAGGTGAGTCATAGTAGAGAGACACACACACACACAGTCACTCCTCTACTCTCCCTTCATGAGGCAGAGGTGAGTCATAGTAGAGAGACCCACACACACACACACACACACACACACACACAGTCACTCCTCTACTCTCCCTTCATGAGGCAGAGGTGAGTCATAGTAGAGAGACCCCCACTGTCACACACACACACACACACACACACACACACACACACACACACACACACACACACACACACACACACACACACACACACACACACACACACACACACAGTCACTCCTCTACTCTCCCTTCATGAGGCAGAGGTGAGTCATAGTAGAGAGGCCCCCACTGTCACTTCTCTACTCACAGCTTGTGTCCACTTCCTGTCCTTCTAATGTCATGCATTTAGTAACCTAACGGAATGCTGGTAGTGGTGGTAATGATGACTACGTAAATGATCAAAATAGTACAATTATGGCACGGGAGAATATATAGATAAATGGTCATTTTCTAGTCATCTACAGGCAATTTCAGATGTCTATTTTAGCTTCATGCTTCTGCTATTAGATTCCCTCGAGTGACAGAGTAGCAGAGTAGCAGAGTGGCAGTAACAGAGCTAAGAGGAAGATGTGTGGATGCACTAAGAGCTCAGAGAGCACTGGAGGGAAGAGAGGAAGTGCATCGGCCGCTCGTAAAGGAAGAGGGAAAGGCACTCAAGGAGGGAATAGGATGTGACCGTGTTCATGATGGCAGGAGCAGAAGGAACATTCTCCATGTTGTTTTCTCAGGGAGCTGCAGTATGGCATCCCTGTCACAGATGAGGAGGGGAACCGCCTGGGCGAGTCGACCAAGGCGGCCAAAACGGGCATCGTGCAGGTGGTGGTGTCCCGGATTGGCATGGCCGTGCCAGCTATGGGTGAGCGTGCCGTCCTGTGACTGTGCCCGAGCAGTGCCCTCAGTAGATCACAACTAGGCTGTGACTGATGCGTATGGGTAGCTGCTCTACTCCAGTCTATTCATAGTGTGTTTGTTGCAGAGGTATTTTAAGGGTGGGTTTGTAACACATGATTATATAAGTTGGGGGGAGGCAGGACTGGTAGCAGTATGAACTGTACTTGCTGAGAAAGAGGGAAACCAACTCTGTGGCTGGACCTGGGATAAAAGACAAAGGTTACATGTGTCAGAGGGTATTTATTGTGTGAATGTGTTTGTTCTCTCTTCTGCTGTTTGCCCTCTTTCTCCCACCCTCTCTCTCTCTCTCTCTCTCTCTCTCTCCCTTCTTCCTCTTCTACAGCCATCCCTCCTGTCATCATGAATGCTCTGGAGAAGAAAGCCTTCATGAAGGTATTCAAACACAAGTTTTCAAACTTCAGTTCACCTTCTTATCGGCTTAGCGGTTGAGGTGTGGAAATGTCAACACTTCCGATCAAGGGTAGTTGTGTTTTAGGCCAGGCTGTTTCTGCCTTGGTGCACACTGCTGAACATGGCCGAACATGGCATGGCAGTTCATTTAATCTACGAGGATAAGAATTCTGCTAATTCCCCAGGCAGAAGTGGTCATGTTGTGTCTAATGACTGTTTTTAGTGCTTCTTTTCCCTTGCCGTCTATCCTTTCTTTTGCCCCTCTTTTCAGCACTTCTTATCCCCCCTTTTTCTCTCTTGCAGCGGTTCCCAGTGCTCAATGCTCCTGTTCAGGTTGGGTTGGTGGGATTTTGGTGAGTGTTAGACTCCATATTTGACTCGTGTTGAAGGTGATCATTATTATTAATAATAATAATAATAATAATAATAATAATTTATAATAATAATTTTTTCCTGCAGTTTGGTGTTTGCTACGCCTTTGTGCTGTGCACTGTTCCCTCAAAAGAGGTATGTGTATGTTTCTGTAGAGGTGTCTTTTAGTGTACTGTGCTTGTAGTGAAGGAGAGGAGAGGGTACTCTGCTTGTGTAAGCTCATTTAATCATGTCAATGTGTATATTGAAATACCGTATAGTCAATTCGAGAAATATGTACAGAAATCTTTGCTGTCTTAGCAATCTAAGCGATTGAATCAGTTTATCTGAACAGGTGTATGAGTGCATTTATTTGCGTTAATTATGTGTATGTGTATGTATGTGTGTGTGAGTACTGTATCTCTGACCTGCGTGTGTCTGTGTGTTTCTTTGGCAGCTCCATGAGTGTCAGCAGCCTGGAGCCAGAGCTTCAGGAACGGATACGAAAGAGCAGCCCCCACGTCTCAACCGTCTACTACAACAAGGGCTTGTAGACACCCCCCCACACCCCCCACCCCCCTCTGCAGGGCACAGTGCGCCCCCATCAGAGGGCACACTCCCCCACCCCCCTCTGCAGGGCACAGTGCGCCCCCATCAGAGGGCACACCCCACCCCCCCTGCCCTCATACCCCCGTCAGCAGGTGACTCAAAGGGTTACATACAAATGTGTTGTCATTTTTTGTACTTCAGTGTTGATTTACCTCCTCTGGTCCTCACATCCATACAAGGAAGAAGCCCTCTCTAAACTATGCTGCAAAGATGTAATTCGGTCTGACACAATGAAGGTTGTATGTGGAGTTTGATAGACAGATGCAGAGTTATCGGGTGGGGTTGAGTGTAGGTGGGATTGTGTGCTGCCCATCTCTAGGTGGATTCCGAGTGACTGGGTGGGTGTTTTGTGGTTGCAGGATGGGGGAGGTGGGTGTTCACCTATAAGGAACGATCCCTTTGGTTCTCTTGCAGCTAAGCTTTGCTCGCTTTATATGTTTATTTTTGTCTTGAGTTTTGCCGTTTTCCTTTAATGTATATTTATTTAACTCTTATTTATGTTTTTTTGGGCTTTGAATTGCTTGTTTCTATGTTACAGTGGTTGGTCACTCCTTCCCTTGGTGATGTGCTTCATTTGTTGTTTTTGTTTTTTAAACTTTTCTTTTCGAAATGAAGTGAATCACACTTAGTGTGCAACTTCTTCAGTAGTGTTACAGGTTATTGCTCTCTCACACTCACACACACTCACACTCACACTCACACACACACACACACACAAGTAGCATGCTCTGTCCTGTGCTCACAGAAGTGCTCTTAAACCCCATGTCCTACACACACACACACACACACACACACTCAGACAGCAGGAGCTGCACAAGCCCACCTGTTGTTGTCTCTTCCAGGGCCTCTAGGCTCAGTTGGGTGTGTGTTGATGAGCACAAGTTCCTGTACACCCACATCCCATTCGAAGTTAGATGGTGATGACCGACCTAAGTTTCCCTTAGTTTCCCCTCGGCTGTAAACATGAATAGTTGAATTTGTCATGTAGCACAAGTGTGTCTCACTGAGAATGTTGTGACTTGACTATCCAATGATTGTGGAGTGTGGTTATATAACATTTATGGTGGCTAAATGTTGTACAAGAGTAATTTCTTACTATCTAGTACTTATGACATGTATTCTCCCTTGCCCCATACGTAATGCACCTCTTGAACACTTGACACTCATTCACAAGCCTGCTTATTGTCCTGATGCATCATGGGTAGAGTATGTGTAAGCATAGCAGTGCAATTCCAGCTCTCCTAGCACAGTTCTCTTCAGCATATCAGCCCTGATCGACACAAGCGAAAATACTGTTCTAAGCATCTAGAGTATATTAATAGTAAGGACTCATTTCTGCTTGTTTACCCAAGAGATGTTGAGATGCCCAGGGTTTAGTGGGAGTGGACCGCCGGCCAAACGGATCAAACTGTGCTGTGGTTATATGACGTGCTTTCATGTCTCTCTAGTGCCGGATCGAATAGAGTATTATCTTTATTTTTGATTTCCTGTGAGTTAGCTTGATCTTACTGCAACATCTGTCCTTATACCTGACAAGGAAAATAGTTTTCCTTTACTGCTTTAAGGAAAATGTAATGCACTGCCTGTTGCATCCATTAGGTGGCAGCAGAGGCACAACCATACTAAACTTTTATAGATTTATTTCTGTGTGCAGTGTGGGCTGGATATGTATCAGTGCTATAATGTGGTTGTGAGGGATTGTTTGTCTGTGGAGATAGTACGGCCTAAACCAGTGCATTCCTAGAGGCTCCTCTGCTGTACGTTTAAATGCTCTGTTTGCTGTTTTTCTTCTGACGAACTGAAAGTGGTGAAACTATTATGCATTGAAGACCTATGATTGGTATTTTTAAAGGGGACTACCTGATCCAATTTGTGCAAACAGTTGTTGGTTGTATCACACATCAGTTTTATATATAATCAGTTATATATATATATATATATCTTCTTCCAGTTTGTGTAACCTGCTGTTAGACAGAAGTTCTGGCTTGTAGACCACATATCTGTGCGAGATGTTGAAAATGTAATCAAGATGAGGAACATACAATGCCCAGTTGTTACCATTATCTCCATCTTATATTTGAAGGGATCCATTTTTATTTCAGAGGCCTTGGCAGAGGGTCTGTCTTGTCCCTAAGTAAGTCTTGCACTAAGACCGTGGCCTACCGCAGGGAGACAAACTGCAGTACATGAGAAGGCTGCTAACTTGTATTGCAAAATCGTTCATGTTCATATAATGTATTTAAGAGTGATGTTTGTAACATGCTATGAAAATATCAATGTATCTTAACAACTCAACTCGTTGCTAGATCTCTTGCGCTCACTGCTTTGTTCACATTACTGTTATTATTACTTTTTATCTTTCATCTGGCATCTGATATTTTAGAACAAAATCTGCCTTTTGGAAGGTTGTCGAATGTTCAAGTGTAGTCCTGAGGCTGTGAGTTTCTGTGCATTATACAGTTCCAGAGGCCCAGCCAAAGATTATATATATATATATATATATATATATATGTGTGTGTGTGTGTATAATAAATGACAAAATGTACAGGGGTGACAAACTACGTAAGCACAATGTGTCTTTGAGTGTGATCTGCTCCAGCTTTAAGTCTGCTGTAGTGGTTAATGCATTAAGCTGCATAAGACAGGATTAAAGTACCCATGCACATGAATGTCAGCACAACACTCACTCATTTCTGTCACTTAAGGGTGCTCATTCATTCATTCATGCGTTTTGTTTGCTCTGCATTTTGTATCCATTTGGAAGACATGTTACATCTTCATAGTATATGTATTTTCCCTGAACAATGAAATAAAGTATATTATACCAGTATTGGGGTATTTCTTTCTCTCTGTTGAACTTAAGCATAGACTTACAAATCTACTCTCCTATACCCATTAGAGCTCCTGCAGCCATGTGTGTATGTGTAGTGTATGGAAAAATGCTATTAACACTATTGTTTTTTTTTGTGGTTGCACACATCAAAATGCTTGAAATTAACATTTTATGTAAATGTTATGTTTGTTGTTGTGTATATATTACAGTAATAAATAACAGAACTAATAATAACCACTCCAGCAAAAACTATTCTCCTGACATGCACTTGCAACAGCTGCAAAGGATTAGCACAGCTAGCACCCTTCGTCAAAAGTAGCAAGAGAAAGAATCAGGCTTTGTACTGGGTGGATTCAGATCAACTTGGATTACAGGGTACGGCTACTTAGCCTGTTATGGAAACATGCTTTAGTGCACAAACACACACACTCTTTGAAGTAGTGTTTATCTCAGTGGCCGACTATGGCAAGACTTGGCAACAGCACAAGGTTAGGCTGGCTCTTAACTGGCATAATTCCGAATGACTATTGCCCCTAATACTAGAACAGACAGAAGTCCATCAGAGTCAATAACCTTCAGGGCTTTTCAGGGCATATGGCAGTGTACTGCAGATTGGACAATAGATTTAGGTAAAATATAATAATTAGTGATTTTAGTATGTCTTATGTCCTCATACCTGCATGTAATATACATTTGGTCTTCATTTCTAAAATAAAAGCAGTCTTTCAGCAGTACTGTTATCGGACCAATCTGAAATCAAACTCGGTGAGGCAGTATTTCATGAGGTGTTTTATTGTTGAGTAGTAATCACACACCTAACACAGACGACCTGATGACTGCGGTACCGCCTGCGTGCTGAGCAGCGGTGCCCGGCTGTGTCGGTTCTCAAACCTGCCTTCTCCTGCTGGAGTTTCCAGGCAAGCTATCATTATGACACAGCCGGGGGAGGCCCAACAGCACGCAGCCGCAGCGCAGACATCCGGGAGCACAGGTCAATGGAGGAAGCAGCGGATGGCTGGGGTTGGCTCATAAAGTGCAGTCAAGTCGATGAAAGTAACTAGTGAAGTAACTCAGCCAGTTCTGTGACCAACTGCCATTTAAGCCCAAAGGGAAATAGCAATGGGTGACAAACTGGCTCCCTTTCCCCAACAATAACTCAGTACCATACCAGGGCAGTTGTAGGAGCTGCAGTGGTCCCTTTTTACTCCACAGATAAAGACATTTTCTTCATGTACACAGTGTTGATGGGTGAGAGATGAGCATAGAGGTAAGTAACATGTGCAGATTAAATATTGTAGTAATTATTAAATACATGCTTGGATCACTGAGTGCACTTTTATCCCCCAAGATGGACGTTCCTTCATCACCCAGGTCTACCTAACTAACTTGGTTCATACAAGCGGTGGTTTTGGTTCATAAATACTACTCGCTCCACACCTTCCTCTATTTCTCAACCACAATTTTCTTAGCTGCCTCTAATACAGAAGCGATGTCAACCTTATCCCCAAACTCCTTCTCCTGGTGTTCCAGAAGTATGCCCTGGAAAAGGGAAACAAAATAAAACAAAAACCTCAATCAGTGCACACACACATCTCACAATCATTCCACAGACAATCCTACGGGGCACTCTAAAGCAATATTTCGTAATTTGACTTCGCCTCCCAGGGTAAACCAAATGAACATGTGGTAACTGAAGAACCACAAGGGAGGGTAGCATGACTCATAGGCTGCTAAGCTAAACACAGATCGTCACAGATCATGCTCTGATTGTTTTGGTCCACAGATAATGGTATGGAACTCAATTTCAAGTGGAGCCTCATTTGATAAATAACCAAAATGACAAACGGAAATGCCATCTAAGCATCACTAAATAAGGGCCCTCAGGGGACGGCATATAGGCTAGAGTACTGAGAAAGTGGTTTCTGGCTGTGCTCTAATTACCTGGTTGCCTGATCCAATGACGAACACCCCACCCAGGATGAAGCCCTCTCCTTTCATGTTGCCCTGGTAACCTGCTTTCCAGGCGCGCCCAAAGTTCTGCCACACCCCCACACGGAATAAGCCCAGCCCACCCATCCTCCTCGGCTCCTGGCCATAGAAGGATTTCTGGGGGGAAAAGAAGGAGATGAGTAGGTTAGCTGACAACGACAAAACAAACAATTGAGCCAACAACAAAAATAAATAAAAAAACAACAACAATGTGTAGCTGTGCTCTGCACCAGTCACAGACTCGGGTACCTTCTCATCCAGAAAGATGTCCCCAGCGAAGTGCGGTCTGAAGTCCTGGATCTCTGTGTCGATGTTCTCCTTCACAACGGCATAGAGAGGGACCCCAAGCTCCTCAAGCTGGGGCTTCAGAGAGGACAGCTCATCGGCCTCCTAACACACACACACACACACACACACACACACACACACACACACACACACACACACACACACACACACACACACACACACACACAGAAGAGATCACCTTATACATATGACAAGTACACACACAACCAATTAAAAGAGATTCACACTCATAGTGGGATATTAATGCAGAGATTAGATAAAAACAGTAAACTTGATCACAGTACCTCTCTGCACAAAAATCATCCAGGCCGTCGAACGGCCATGATCACCGCACCAGACTTCTTCCACAGCGTTTTAGCCTTGATGCTCTGGGAGTCTGAGAGAGTCAACACTTCAGTTTAGACAAGCGCAAGTCAGTTTTGAGAGACAGTGACGGTAATATTTTCTAGGAGTCAGTCTCTCAATAGCATGCCATGCCATTCAATCGTATTATGCCTATATGTACTGCACAAAAAAGGCTGTTTGCTGGAGAGGTTCACTAAAATGGAGGCTACCACAACAGAGCAGACCAAAGATGACCAAACAGCCCTTCTAAATCCTCCACATTGTGAAGTTGGGACAAATGGAGAAATGTCACGTATCTTAGCAGGTTTTTTTACTACGACCCAAAGCTGTCTTGAGAGAATCACCGTTGTGTGTGTCTTAGCCAGCAGAGTGGGTTTACATATCTACTGCAGCAAGTGTGTAGTGCAGTAGGCCATTTGAGTGATTGAGCACCAGACGCGTTCATTACCATCAGTGGTGCTCTTCAGGTCAGCGTCCGCCAGGAACTCCACATTGGCCATTTCTGGATTGGATAGCAGGAGGTCAGTGTTAGCAAGGATGATGCCGAAGATGGCTGCACCTACTGCTCCAAGGCCCACTGACCACATGCCCATAGCAAGCTGAGCCCCTTCCAGGCCAGCCGGTAAAGCTGTAGCACAGGAAAGAGCAGGGAGGGGAGGGTCAAGAAATCAAGAAAACAAATACACGCTCATCACACACACACACACACACACACACACACACACACACACACACACATCAACTCTCATGATGCTCTGTTAAAAGGCATTTCAAATAGGCACACAATGCAGGATCTACCTCTTCGGGGTACTCTGGGTGTAAGCAGGGTTTCAGTGTCCTTTTTTGAAGACGAGGTTTTAGAAACAGGTTTTGTGTACCTTTTCATGCTGGTCAATCGAGAGACACACAGACCCTGAGGCAACCACCCTGATTACTACCACACGCATGCAGCAGAAGCAACACCACACACATACTGGTCTCCTAAATGCCCTACAACAAAGCTGACAGTGATACACCAGTGCATTTGAGTCACTACCAAGCCCAGACCATAAAACAAAAACAAACACAATCCCACTGAGGGTTCAAGTACCTCTTCCTGAGTCATGGACTGGGCATTTAGTGCTTTGGCCGCCTGGGGTTACATTCTGTTCCCCACAGGTGCACCCTGGAGGAGTTGCACACAGCCTTGCAGAGGAGGAGAAGGCCCGCAGCCCTCCTGTGCTGACCCCACAACCATATGCCCATGGCCCGAGGTGGAGCAAGTGTCTTGGGATCTCCACTGGCAAGCCAGCTGGCCAGAGCCTTTTTCCTGGCACCTGGAGAATCTCCTGATCTGGTCTTTGAGTAACACTGAGGAGCTTGGCGAGGCTTTGGAGTGCGGGAGCAGTACGCATTACCGGAGAGGACTGTGGCAACTCTGATGTTGACTTGGTGGTACTCTTAGAGGTGCCCACCATTGCCACAGTGCCCCTATGGAAGTTACGGATTTGTCTAGTCCACCAGGGGTCTGAGGGCTTGGCCAATGCTGTTATGAGGGACATAGTGAGAGATGTTGGGGATAAGGGGCGTTACCCCACCTCTTTGAAAACTCAAAGATGTTCCCCTTAGCCCTGTAAAGAAGAGGAGAGAAAAACTACTCTCAGACAAAAATCTGGCTTTGCTGCATCTGCTACGTCTGTGATCTGGCACTGACGTAGCAATGGCCTTGCCCCGTCGTAAAGATATCACGCCTTCATTAGCAGAAGCAAAGGTAACACACATAACATGGCGGAGACAAAGTTGTCCTCTAGGACATTAAGAAGGTTAGGTTATCTGTGGCTCTCAGGGTTTACAGGAGTGATCGCCCTGTGATATATGGGTGTCACGCTTAAGCACACACACTTGCATAATTTACACTTTCGGTTCCTTTTTGGTTTCCTCTGCTTGGGATCACACACTACACTAGAAGTACACATATCTAAGTGTACACATGTTCAACCTCCGGTCATGCTGAAAGATTAGTGTAAGCTTTACCAAGTGGTTCAAACAGTGCATACTGTGTGTAGAATATGGTACAGTTTCGAGTCTAGAGTATGTTGAGTACATGTGAAGGATGTAGAAGTCTTGTGGGAAAGCGATTTAAGACAGTCATGAATTGCACCTCATGACATAATTAAGATATCGGCTCCATAAATCTCCATAATCTTCCATCTCAACCTAAAGTTTTAATAGGCCTACCTGATATCTGTAGGCTACAGTGTTTTGCTAAATAACTTTTCAGAAATGAAGCAGCACCATTTAAGATCAAAGCAGAATTGATTAGTCACAATAAATTCGCCTTTGTCCACTGGTCAGTTTACACAACTGCTGGATAATCCTTTTGAGTCCATTCCAAGAGGAGCAAAGCGTGCACGAGTGTCACAACAGGCACAGCGCTGTTGACTTTGAAACATCCTTATTTGATATACAACCTAAAGACCGCAATATGTTGGATGAAATGAACATTAAAAAAAAAAAAAAACTGAAGCTATTTGTTGTCGCGCTTGTTTACTCTCACCACTAGCCTCACATCATTGTGTGAACAAACTGCCCTGTCAAAGAAATTCCAAGAAGTCTGAGCTATAGTGCATCTAGCTACAACCTGTGTGACCAGTTCTCATAATTTGTTGATCTTTCTAAACCATGACACTGTCTTCCTAAAACGGGGATGGTCAATTCTTATTATTAGCATCTGCCAATGTCAGCCAGAGCAAAGGTAAAACACCGTGCATAAATCATCCTATTGAAAGGATACGACCTATATGTTAGTCTATAAGTTGCTAGTTTGCTCTAAACTCAGCATAACGTCAACTGTGTCACTTGTGGCGCAACAACTGCCCACTGAGAAGATCCAATTAAACAGAAACGTGAGATTCATAAAATTCCAAGTTTGTTTAAATGCCACCTAGATATATACACAAACAAACAGAAACGAAGATGTTGTAGAACCCGCAATGCTTTGCTTGTGTTATTTAAGGCTAATTCATCGCAGCTAGCCAACGTTAGCTACCAATATCACAAAAAGAAATACCGCGCTACGACAGAATCTCGCGTGCAGCGATATCGTCAATAATTAAATCTAACCAACATTTTCTTTAAATGTAAAAAATATATGCTTTTTTTAAGATAAACATTCTCACTCACCGTTTGTTTTTGGAGAGAGACTGCGTCAAGCTCTGAACGTTTTTCCAGTTACCTATCTAAGTAACTAATTCCATAGGGAGAGGTGGAGCCCTGAGCAATCGAGTCCTTCCACAAGGCAAAATAATCGATATAGATACAGTACGCATTTCGATAATTTGATATTTCTATCAATCAATCAATCAATCAATTCAATTTTATATAGCGCTTCTCTATATACCCGAAGTCGCTTTACAGAGTCCAGAGTCCAGTAGTCATACACACACAGTCATACCGGTGGTGGTAAGCTACCTCAGTAGCCACAGCTGCCCTGGGGCAGACTGACAGAAGCGTTTGTGTAAATTGTTCCAAACAATTAATTATGAGTCTAAATTTATTTGATATTTTTATTCAGTTGAAATGTAGTGTCATGACATTTGTTACATTAATTTCAGATGACCAAATGGCAGTATTGTATGTTGGCCCTATATTCAAACAAGATGTTGAATTCAACTGCATGTAGACACAATTCAGCGTAACATTTATTGAGTATGGTCATCAGATTACACAGTTGGATATGGATCTTTGACAAAACTCATAATACCTTGTCTGCAAAACAGAATCTTTAAGTGACCTGTTGCTGCTAATGAAAGACTGCTTGTATGAGCATCAAACCTGGTCGCTCAAAAGAGTTTAAACACAGACTTTCATAGTTACATTCAGTCTCTCCATAGCAACAATGGGGCACTTTAAATAGACCTCAAACTTTTATATGTTTCACTGGAATGTGATACAAATATCATGTTTATTTATGTGTAGCACCCACAGTACTAAAAATAATATATTCAGAAGTTATACACTTTACAACATACCATTTTTATGTTAGTAGCTGACACTTAAGAAAGGCAGAGGATCTATTTCTCTGTCTCTTTCATGTTGCGTGCTGTTTTGAGGACAGCCAGCAGGTTGACTTTGTCTCCAAACTCCTTCTCACGATGTTCCAACATAATACCCTGCAAAGAAAAACGAGTTGTAGCCCAGGAACCTTGTGCAGACACCTATATTCCTCTATATTCACACACACCGACATGTATTCTATTTACATATGTATTTTTTAGTTGTCTGTCCACATTCATTTGTGTAATGTACCTGTTTTTCTGGTCCAATAACAAAGACCCCTCCCAGGATTAGGCCCTCTCCCTTGAAGTTTCCAGTGAAGCATTTTCTGTAGGCCCGATGACAATTCCTCCACACCCCAATACGAAGGAGGCCCCAGAATCCCATGTGACGCAGAACAGGACCATAGAAGGTTTTCTGTTTAAGGGAAGAATGCTTAATTAGTTCAATTTGCAGATGGAACGTTCCATTCACTTCCGCAAAACCGTGACATGGGATTAACAAGGGTTGGAATGTCTGTGTGTGTGGGGGCTCGTGTGTGTATGCACATGTGACATGTCACAGACAGAGAGTGGAGAGCTTGAGCAAATAGAAGCCAGGGTTAGAAGCTAGTAAGGGTAGTAAGCTAGTATGGTAACAACAATGTGAACAGTTCTACAGAGCTATTTACATTATGTATGCTAGATGGATTTTCCAAGAGAGTGAAATGCAGTGCAATACAATGAAATACAATACATTCATCTAAGAGAAAGGTCAACATTTGCTTATATGGACAGACCATTTGAAAGCACAAGTAGTTTGTGTTTTATCTCTAAAGTGTCTATGTATGCACTGGAGAAAGACTTTAAATCACCGTTATGTCCACAAACACGTCGCCAGCAAAAAAGGCTTTGAAGTCCTGTATCTCAGTTTTGACGTTCTCTTTCACCACCGCATACAGGGGGATGCCCAGCTTGTCCAGCTGGACCTTCAGAGAGGACAGCTCAGAGGCCTCCTACAGGATGACAAACAAGCCACAAGGTCATCTCCAGTTCAAAGGTCACCTCCTTCTTTAAATTTCTTCAAGAAGGCACACAGTGCTAAGCGCTAAAAGTATTGTTATCTGTGTCAAAAAGAAGTTTTTCTATGTGACAAGTGCTTTTAAGTCTTTATCCCACTGGGTGAAAATGGGTTCTATTGAATACTACTTAATAAAATGTAATAAATCACTGCACCTCTCTGCACAAAAATCATCCTGGTCGCCGGACCGCCATGATCACAGCCCCAGACTTCTCCCACAGACTCTTTCCTTTCACAATCTTCTCGTCTGATATTGAGACTGAATGAACAGTTAACGGTAAATCACTCAATTAACAGAATTATGACATATAGAGTATATTAGATTTTGAAAGCTTTTACTTAAGTTGTAACCAACAAGGATGTACATTCTTTCTAGATTAGAACATGAGTACCTGTGAGAAAAGAAGAGAGAGGGGAAGCATACCTCCTGTGGTCCTGAGGTCTGTATCTTCCAGAACCTCTAAGTTGGCCCACACAGGCTTTTTGAGAAGCAGGTCTGTGAGGGCCCGCACAATCCCAGCCAAGAAGAGGCCGATCGCTAGCAACCCTTGGGAGAGTAACCCCATTGTTGAGACCTCCTCTGTGATCACACACTCTGCTAAAACAAAAGAAGGCCTAATTCAGATATTCACATCTTTGTGCTGCTTTAGATCACAAAACAGAACAGAGCATACAGGAAAGTGCGGTGAAAGTGAAAAAAATGTTCCGAGGCTAGCGGATTTAGGCTGTGATGTAACCTCTTGCTTTCATCCTTTTCATGAAGTATGTTCAAATGCCACCAGAGCATTTATGGATAACTTAAATGCATGAATTGCTCCCCACTATCCAAATATTGGATAAAGAACCTTATTTGACAGTTTCCTGCCGGCAATAATAGCATAAAATACAAAGCAATACTGATAGTATGTGCTTATATATTCATTATTAGTGAATGCCTATACATACATTTACGGTATACTATATCGTATTAATAGCATAGTCTTTTCGGTGTGGTAATAGCACAGTCCAGAAAGTGTCGTATATCTGACTAGTATTGTTTGTGACACCAGAGTGAGTCCACAGGGCTGACGTGAGTGAGAAAACTTTGTTCACAACAATGAGGTCAATTTTTTCCTGCACTGCCTAGTTGAACGGTTCGTTAGTCAGAATGAACTCAGGGATGGGATGACTTCTTAATGATCAACGTTTTTATGTTACGAAGTAGCGGTACAGTTCTGTACTGTTGTAAAATGTTTAACAAAATTGAAGAATACCATCTAACTTTCCCACTAACATTTTGGCAAGCATAAGAAAACATTTGAGAGAGATTGGTACCTACCAGTGTGTGGTCCCTCAGGCACTAATAAGATGAGGAATCTCCCTTCTGTTTTCATCCAAACACAAAGCTCTTTATATTTCCACCAGCCAATCATATCGCCGGCTCTGCCCTCAAGAATTCACCAGGATCACACATTCTATAGCACGACTGTGTGTTTGACCACTCATTACAGCACTATAAATCCCCTTGGCCTATAGTTACCAAATGTAAACATGGCTGTTTTATTGGTTATGTGATAAATGTGATGTAAGATGTTTTGCTGTAATTTTAGATAGAGACAATACATCTGTACATTTACATTTATTACCAGAATCTAGTACTAATGTTACTAGGTTACTACACAATAGTCCCCTTACCAGTATTATTAATATGACAAAATTATTCCACAAAACCTCTGAACAAAATCACTCAAAGGACCTTTGAATTTTGATTGATAAATGTACTTTTCTGGTCTCTCTTATTTGCACAAATAAAGACACATTTGAGAAAATGTGTTTGGTATTCTTAAATATATTGTATTTATTCTGTTGAATCTTAATATCCCTCTTTGTTTGCTGCAATTACAGGCATGTAAGTAGGGGATTTGGCTATCTTAACAGTTAGATAATACTCATAATTACTAATAGCTGTTGAGTATATTGAATGGGTATGAAGAAAATAAACTGTTAAGTTATATCCATAAGTTGTTAAATAAAGATCTCCAAGGTTTATTTGTAACTTATATCTACACAATGTTGCTCTTTCCCTATTCCTTAAACATCCAATACTACTTGCTATTTTGTGGGCTATTTTTATATGAATATACAGTTTCCCTTTAGATTTTTGGAGAACTACTGACTTACTATGAAAGTATGGGCCATTAATAATAGGACATCTCCTAAGGCCTGGTGCCTTAATAGCCGGGTTGCATCATGCTGTGGATCTGAGCACTAAAGCAATGTACTGTGCACTGAGGCAATGAGCTGTAAAGAACAATGTTTCCTGAATTAATTTCCAGTGACAAATCTAGCAGATGAATATTTTCACATGAATGGCCAAAAACAATACAAACCCTTCAATGTTTTGCCACTTGTTTAGGACACATCGTTGTATTTGGGTATGTGCCATGTAGGCTCACATGAGCACACACTCTTTACTTGACCTACATTGGTATTTACAATGCACAGATTCAAAGTTAGTGTTGAGGTAAAATGAACATTGCCTTAAAAAACTGCAAGTCCCACAATGCACCACTAGCAGGCCAGTGCAGCCTGCTCACTATTTTAAGTGGGAGCACCTGTGAAGGAAAGGTCTCTCGGCAAACATTTCAGCAGAAAGAGAGAGAGACACACAGAAAGGATCTACTCGTGGTGCAACCAAAGAAGCTACTGGTACTGTTACTTATTTTGTTTCTTATTGTGATAATTATTTGTTGTTGGAAGTGCTGCTATAGACATTGATGCTTGATGATAGGATGAACTGTTTGATTTGTATTATAATAACAACCAAGCAGCACACAGCATACAGGCAGCATGATATCAGTTTGCTGCATGCATTTGAGTTTGGCTTTTTGTGTTAGTTGTAATCTTGGTACTTGGTACTGAAATTGTTTGAAATGTATTTGACTTTTTTGTATAACTTGTGCTTTTTGTGTTTTTAAGGTTTTCAACCTAATGAACCAACCAGACCAAACAAATAAGGAAAAATAAAGATAAATCTGAGTTGGAAAGAGTTGTCCCGTGCGTCCTTTGGAGTTCATGTACCAGGCCATTCCAAGTTGGGCCAGAGAGTTAGACAAGAAAACACCTAGGAACTTAGTTAGATTATGATATGTATTTTTTTCCTTTTAATTCCATTTAGTGATTTTGAGACGGTTGTGTTTTCTGTATCATTAAGAAAAAATCTACAAAATCACAGACATGAAAGTGGAAGTGATATGGAAGATAAACAACAAAAAAAAACAGTATACTATAGGCTACAGAATTGTAAAAAGTTACATAAATATTACTGTATTTTGCCAACTATTATTCACACTGTTTATAAACCTCATTAAAATATTTCATGTAATTTTATTAAACAAATCGGTTTATTGATCAACAGTTCATTGAACGTTACGGCGTGCCATGTAGATGTGGTGCCAGTGTCACTAGCCATTTAAAAGTTGTATGAAGTAAGAATGGGCATTTTAAGCAAAAATACTACACTTCCCCCCCCCCATAATCTACACACTATTTAATTTAGAGTTGTGGTGTGGCAGAATGACACTAAACGTTTCAAACAAATCGATAATTGACCCCGTGGTGTGATAATCTTCTGACATTGCGAATTTCAACCATTAAATGTACGTATTCGAGAAGGGTAAGGGGAGGGGGGACTTCTCTCCTCTCATCCCCTAACTTTACATTGACATCAGAGTGAGCCCTTGCCCCTTTGATGTCCCAGTATTTCTCTCAGGATTGTTGAATGTCTGTCAAGCCATTTAACATCCCCGCAAGTGGTTGAGATCACTAAACTTTAAGCTATGATAGCTAGAAACCCTCTGGGTGCCTGTGCAGCTTCATATTAACACAAGTTCATATTCACTCTATAAACTGTTACGATGGTTCCCTAAGCTAGAGATAGCTAGGAGAGGTCATAGCCAGGTTAACTGGCATGAGACCTCGGACACCTCTTGCAGAGGTTCGCGCTCCATAGCGTCCTGTTAAATACAGTCTGGCAGTTTATCATTATGGAAGACAGAATGTGACTTGAGTGTGACTGCAGATGTTATTTTTCGTATATGAAAGAAGGAGAGAAAGAGAGAGAAAGAGAGAGAGGGACTCTGCCATGCTTTATCTGGCAGAGTTACTGTGTGTGTTACTAACTACCAGACAGAATAAAATGCATTCCCGTTTGTAGGAAGCACCCGAGTATTATCTGCAGGGTTGAAGAAATTTTGCAAAATCAATGAATAAACCGAGGTTACTAGTCTGGGAATTACGGTACCTTTTTAATCATAAACAGTGTGTAATTTTCATATGTAGATGAATCAACAAAAATGGTTATACATATGATTAATATTATTATTATTCATCTACACAGCAATGATATGAGTGTAAAGACATGAGGCAGTTCCATCTTGCAAATTGATCCTGAGGACTTGGAAGCTAGCCAATTAGGCATAGAGACACTGAGGAGTCATGGTCAACCCAGAACCCTGGATAGAGAGGCTCAGTGAATTTGGCAGAAAACGTGTGTTGATGGATTTTTGTGTCCTGCGAGCACACTTGGTAGAATGAAAGAGTTCCAGCCGGCCAGTCCAGATACACTCCTACTCTGTGCTGTCTTGCATTGGGTTTGGGGACTGCCACTTTTGTGGTCTTATTATTGTGCCTGGCATGGCAGTCCCCCCAAAACTGACTGCAGAGACTCCAGGACTTATCGTTAGATCCAAACTGGCTGTCATGCTTTCCTTGTCTGCTTATGCCTTTGTATGCCACTGCAATAGCTGCCCCTTCACGACTCCACTCCACTTCCCAGTAGCAGCGTCCCGTCAGGCCCTGTCTGCACAGCACTTGCTCAAAGACCTCAAACCTTTCGGGTGATCCGAATGTGAATTCTTTCTAACATTCGTTGCCTTAGTGTCTCCTTTGGAGAGTCCAAGCTTGTTGTGGGCCGTGTCTGGGTCCATATTGAGTTCACAAGCATCTGTGGAGGTCAGAGCAGAGATGAGAGGGACTGAGAAACACAGTCAAGCACACTGAACACAGGAATCATTTTACCTGTGTAATGTGGCATGTATACAAAAATGCACATGGACACATTTATTAATTATTTAGTGTTATGAAATATGAAATACTCACATTTCTCCAGACCTGGTTTCAGGAACTGTTTTCCATCATGGTCAACACTGAGCAAAAAAAGTTTAGTATTTAGCCCATAGAATGAGTCATTGAGTGAGAGGGAGATTCAATCCCTCCAAATCTGCACCACTTACTTGAGTTTCTTCAGTTTAAAGCCCATGTCATGTTGTCGAGATGAAAACAGCTTGATGCCAGAGTCCCCAAGGTGATTGTAGCTTAGATCCAGCTCTCTAAGGTGGGAGGGGTTTGAAACTAAAGCTGCAGATAAGAATTTGCAGCCCTCCTCTGTGATGAGACAGCCAGAGAGCCTGAGAGACAGAGAGGACATGGAAGATGGTGATAAGTGTTAGGTTGACTTTCATAGCTCAAAGATGATTGAATATTCAATAAAATGTAATTTTGTAAATTTTGGTACAGCTAGTGTGTATGTGTGCATGTGCGCTCATGTGAACCTGACCTTAGAATCTCAATTTTACAATTTACAGAGCTCAACCCATTTGAGAGCAATTTCACGCCTGTGTCATGAAGATCATTATTTGTCAGGTCCAGCTCTTTTAGGTTTGGCCACTGGATAACAGAGCTTTCAGATCCACATAAGTCCTCTTTCAGTCCACAGCAAACAAGCCTTCAAATTGAATTAAAACTAAATATGAATTCTGTGTAAAAAAAAAACTAAAACAGTATAAATATTGCAAATATACAGTACATTCAGAAAGTATTCAGACCTCTTCACTTTTTCACATTTTGTTATGTTGCAGCCTCATGCTAAAATTGTTTAGACATCCCCCCCCCCTGCCATTTTTCTCTGCAGGTCCTCTCAAGCTCTGTCAGGTTGGATGGGGGCCGTCGGTCGGTGTTCAATTGGGTTCAGGTCAGGACTCAAGGAGATTCACAAAAAGTATCCCTAAGCCACTCATGTGTTGTCTTGGCTGTGTGCTTACAGTCATTGTCCTGTTGAAAGGTGAACCTATGGCCTAGTCTTACATCCGGAGCGCTTTGGGCCAGGTTTTCAGGAACCCAAACCTTTGTACTTTGCTCCGTTTAGCTTTCCCTCAACCCTGACCAGTCACTCAGTCCCTGCCACTAAAAACCCCCACAGCCTGATGCTGCCACCACCATGTTCAACCGTTGGGGCGATACTGGGTAGGTGATGAGTGGTTCAATCTTGGTTTCATCAGACCAGAGAATCTTGTTTCTCACAGTCCTTTAGTTGCTTTTTTGCAAACTACAAGCAGGTTTTCCTGTGTCTTAGGAGAGACTTCCGTCTGGCCACTGCCATAAAGCCCAGATTGGTGGAGTGTTGCAGTGATGACTGTCCTTCTGGACATTTCTTCTATCTCCACACAGGATCTCTGGAATCCAGCCGTAGTAACATTTGGGTTCTTGGGTAACCTCTCTACTAAGGCCCCCAGTCCCCACCCATTCGCCAAAATGTCTAAAATCTGGTTTTCGCTTTTCCATTTTGGGGTATTGAGAATAGATTGATGAGTGGAAAAAAAACAATCTAAAAGATTTTAACATACGGCTGCAACATACCAAAATGTGGAAAAAGTGAGAGGGTCTGAATATTTGCTGAATGAATATTGACAAAATCTATAGCATTTTGCTAACATGATGATGTGAGACTTATTAATTATGTTATGGTAACCTCAGGGATTCCACTTTGCATTGAGAATTCATATGTAGAGGGTAGAGTGCTTGGGTGGATGAACTCTGCAGGTTGTTGTAACTCAGATCCAGTTCTCTCATTTGAGAGATTTCGGACACAAGGGCTCGTGTTACGATCTCCAAGCATTCCACAGTCAGTTGACACCCGGCCAGTCTACAGAGGATTAAAAAAGGGGGTGGTTTAATACACAAGACATCTGATTTAGACTTCACTTGACTGAAATGATTAATGTCAATAGTGGATTGTGATTTTACTCTACTTTTGGCTCCTCCAAATGAACTTAAGTGTGGAAGTCATTAGAAGTGGTGTTACCAATTCCTTTGGGAAAACATGGTTTGAGTCATGTTAAAGAAAATACTCACCGAGCCTTTCTGCAGCCTCCCACAGCTTCCAGAAGTCTTCTACGCCCCTCATTAGTGGTGTTGTACTTCTGAAGGTCAAGTTCATCGAGTACATCTTCTGCGACTAAGATCATGTAGGCCAGTACCGAGCAGTGAGATGGTGAGAGATCTTTTCCTGACTCCACGTACTCTTGAATCTCCTTGTGCAGCGAGTGGTCTTTCATTTCAAGCACACAGAGTAAGAGATTCATGCATCGTTCCTTGATGTCTTTATATCGTATGATCTCTTTGGTGTATTTGATGGTTTCCTCTATGCTCTCTGAGCTGCTCACCGTATGTGTAAGAAGGCCTTGTAGGAGCCTCTGATTTGGCTCAAGTGAGATCCCCAAAAGAAACCGCACAAAGAGATCCCAGTGTCCATTTTCACTCTCCAAGGACTTGTCCACAGCATCCTTCAGCAGAGTGAGAATAGACTTCAGAGCTTTGAAGTTCCTGTTCACATAGGAGTGAAATGCATAGAGAGCAGCAAGAAATTCCTGTATGGAGAGGTGAACAAAACAGAAGACCTTTTTTTGCCTGAACACAAATTCTTCCCTGAAGAGCTCTGTACATAAACCACTGTACACTGAGGCCTCGATAACATCGATGCCACATTCTTCAAGGTCCACTTCATAGAACAGGAGATGTCCTTTCTCCAGTTGTTTGAATGCTAGCTCTGCTAACTTCAAAATAGTATCTTTGTTCGCCTCACAAACCTTGTTGCTAGGAGCACCTTCCATCTTCCCAAATTTCTGGCTCTTCGTGTTCATCTGAATGATCAAAAAATTTCAGTGAGAGTTTGGGGTATTTCTTCTCTGTTGTTGTGGAAGATTACTTGAAGCACAATTGACGAGATCCAACAGACAACTGGTATGTGGCACATGACATGAAGGCTTCGTGATGCCTTAATGTGTGAGATGATTTGGTCAGCTTGAGCCTGGTTAGTGATTTTCTTCCGGAAGTACTCGTCCTTCTGTGGGTCAGTGAACCCGCGTACTTCTGTCACACGACTGATGTACTGACCAGGGATCAGATTGGCTGCTGCTGGTCGTGATGTGATCCAAATGTGGGCACACGGCAGAAGGCTTCCCTGGATAAGGTTTGTTATAAGAGTGCCAACTGCTGATATCTGTGTGACATCACAAAGTGTCTGGTCTTGATGACTGCCAAAGTTCAGTGGAACTCTGCTTTCGTCCAGCCCATCAAAGATTATCACCATATTGCTGTCTTCATAGACCTTCTGATCAGTTAGCTGTTTCAAGGCAGGGTGGAAGTCAACCAGAAGTTGGTGAAAACAGTACTGATCCTCTGTGATCAAGTTCATTTCCCGGAAAGGGAACACAAATATGAAATCAATGTCATGATTTGCCTTGTCCTCAGCCCAATCCAGAATGAACTTCTGCACTGACACTGTTTTTCCAATGCCAGCAACCCCTTTGAATAGAACTGCTCTGATACACATTTTCTCTTCGCGTAATTATTTAAAGATATCATTGCAGTTGATTGCAGTGCCTTGTGTTTGTTTTCTCGATGTTTCAATTTGTTGAATCTCATGTGCATGCATGCTTTCACTCCATCCCTCAGTGATGTAGAGGGGCGTGTATATCCTGTTCAGAGGAGTTTCCCCTCCTGGCTTAATGTTTCCCTCATATATCTGGCCAAACCTCTTTTTCATGGTGCGTTTATGGTTCATCTTGACTTTTTCCAGGATGTTGTCTTCTGCTGATCAAAGGAATTACTGTCATGTTTGTAATTTACTAAGGAAAAGGAACTATCGCAGGTTGTTGTTAAACCCTGTTTATCATGGTTATTCTCTAATTATTAATTAATAATATGCACCACAAAGTACAGAACACTAAAATAAGCACGATATGAAAACATCTAAGATAGAGATTTAAGTCTCACGTTTGATGGCACTAGAATGCAAGGAGTTGTTGTCTGGCTGAACTGTGTGTGAGGGGGAAGTTGAGGGCAATCTGGAACTGTGGGTACACAGAGCACAGGTGTTGCTTTCTGAGGCTTCAGTCACATCTCCATAGGAGCTAACACACACCCTGCAGGAGGTGGGTCCACAGGATGCTGTAACTGTGTCCAGTTCTTGCTCACACACTCGACAACTGGACGTCTCTATAGGCCTGAAGTCATAACAGAAACAAGGCAAGGACAGAGACACATACAAGTTGCTGATTATTTATCAGCTGGGTTTGGAAATTCAGGTATGTTAGAATATTTCGAAGCATCAATTCAAATTCTATGGTGGTACATTGATATTCATTACTTGGATAAAATGTAGAGCTTCCGTCTTCTTAAATGAAGATATTATTACTATCATCACTTTTTTCTCACTGTGGCTTGGTCACTCCACTTACATTTAGAGGCTACTTCATTAGTTCATTACTTCTAGACTCAGTCTTCATGGAAATAAAACTCAAAACGACGAGATGCGGGTCTATCTTATTTTAAATTTTCATTCATTTTTATTTAATTGGCCACTGTAGAAAGTCCCTAAGCAATAGCACAAGACATTTAACATATTTTCTTGTGTGTAAGTTAAAAGAAAAGAAAAAATGAGTGTGGTACATGATTGTTGATTCTTACCAATGAATCCTGTCCTTACCTCTGATCAGAAGGTTCAGTCCCTCTGTCCATATTGATAGGCTGCATCATGGAGTCACTGCTTTTCATTGACAAACAGCTAGGCGTTGGGGAAACTGATCTGCATGTGAATAATGTGGAACACTGAGTTATCTATCAAAATCAGAATAACTAGAAGGAACTGGGCACCATTGTCTTCCACAGTGTAGAAAGGCAGATATGCCCTGGAGTAAGAGACACAGCGTTGTCTAACTCCCATTATTTCACATTCTAGTGGCTATGGTTGAATTAAGTTGACTAAATGACCATTGTCTAGTCAATTAGCTGATGTTTTTACCCAAAGTGACTCACAGTACAAGTAAGGTACATATTTGTTTCGCTATGTGCATTCTATCAGTCTAAATTAAATGCTTGTAAATAGTACTCTTAAATAGGCATTTAACATTGTCATCAATATACCATGAGCTTATATTTTACGCATTTGTGAATGAATTTCACATAATGGCAAAATGCATGAAAGAGTGAAAATGGTGTAAATTGCAAATAATTAACTTTTTACTCTTAGGAGATGAATGGTCGTCACGTCACCCTCAGTTAACCTATCCTCTTTAAAAATATAATCACAAAACTACAAAATATTCTCAGGTCTTACACACTATTAGAATAATAGTGTTGTCAAGAAAATCTTTTCTCACTTTTGCCCAAAATGGTCAATACATCCATCTAAATTGATAGTGTATGCTAAATGACTAGTTATTATTTAGAAATGGACAGTACAGTAGGTTTCTTCCCTGTGCATAATGACAAAGTCAATCTATTTATAAAGTTGAAATACCAGTTCCATGCAGCCATTTCCAGTTAAGGAATCTTATCTGATCTTATTTTACCTGTGTGGGGATTCTTTCATCTGTATACAATAAAAGGGAATGTGATGAATCTGATTCACCAGTTTGAAAGAGTGTTCTGATCTGTAGCTTTTAATGTGATCTTTTCTTGGTAAACAAATCTAAAACAGATTAATAATATCTAACTTAAAGGCAAAGTCCTTTATAATCCATTACACTTTTCATCAGATTCAGTTTGGCTTGGACCGAGCCATACACAACTCCAGCCAATCAACAATGTTTCTTTAGGAGCTCAGAAGAGAGAGGTATATTTGATTAACTGTTGAGTTCAAATATCAACAACCTTTCACCAGGATCGAGGACTATATATAGCTTTAAATATTTTTCTTTTCAACGCTCTATAGTTAAGAATCTCTTGTATGCACTAACAATGTTTACCTCTCCATTCCCTCTCTGTGTAGATAAAGCCATCATTCTGATGTTCATGAATAAAGTGATTATTCTCACCTCTGATCAAAACAGTCAGCTTCTCCTGTCCGTTGGACTGGCTGTGGTTTAGGCTCATTGTTCTTCATAGACAGAGGACTTGGCATGGCAGACGGTGGCATCTCGGCTGTACAGGGATCAGTGTTTCCCTCTGTTCTCTCTTCAGCAAGACTCATTCTACTGACTCATTGGTCACACAGTCATCTGCGGGCACACAAAGTATAATTCAGTTTGAGGACCAGGGCATGATGCAAATGCTGACTGAGATCAGAGTCGGGACTCTGTTTGACTGTCAAATTCATTATCAAAAACAAAATGTGAAAAAACACAGCCTGAGGGCTCTGAAAACAGTGGCGGCTAAACAACAAATTTACGTTGGAAGTTATACTCACCTTTAAGGCTGAGTTTGTGTGTGGTATTTGAGGCTGCAGGACTGCTGTAGTTGTTGGTAGACAAATCATCTTTAAAACGACAGCGCTCGATCGTCTTTAAGACATTGCATGAACAAGAGTACACTCTAGCTCATGCCACCCACTTCAAGAAGTGAGGAATGTGCAATGGGTTTCTTTATCAGTATCGGATTGCAGAAGTTCTGGTTGAACTGGCTCTATGGTAGTTCCTTTTATATCATGCTTCAAGGTTTCTCAAACATGCCTTCCCATGGCCACAAAATAAATTAGTTTCCTTTTTCATCCACCTGTTTGCTACGTTTTGATTCATTTCTTAGTGCCATTTATCAATTAATAAGAGGCTACCTTATTAGCACCTCAGCAAAAGCCTTTGTGGGAGAGTTCAGTCAAGTATACGCCTGTGATCTGATCATTTGTCTTTGTATGAAAACTAGGGCTGTCAATAGATTAAAAAAAATTAACTAATTAATCGCACATTTTGAAATTAATTAATCGCGATTAAAAGTTTTTTTTCTTCTTAAGACTAAATCTTATAAATTAACGAGTAATCACTTCATACAAGCGTGTATTTTAGACACTGTTGTTTAATTGTATTTTTTTTTTTTTACACAATGGTGCCTCTCAACGGTAAATCGTAAGAATTTCCCCTGAAGCAATTCGAATCACCTCAATCAGCCCACTGTCCTCAACTATGTTGCAACCCAAATGGCAACCTTTTCACGGACTGGTCTAGTTATTTTCCTAGAGAAGTCATGGAGTGTGGGTTGGGGACCATCTAACCTGGGACTGCTTTGCATTAAGGTGATAACTTCAAGACGAGCTGCTTCTGTGATGGCTAAATTCAGCTTGACAAATGCTACATACAACTTTAGTTTTGTTGATTGTTCCGTCATTTTGGCTCTTAAACAAAATGATTTTTTTTTTTTTTTAAATTGCGTTAATTGCGTTAAAATATTTTATCGCGTTAATCGCGGCCGCAATAATCGCATAGATTAACGCGTTAACGCTGACAGCCATAATGAAAACCTGTTGAAGCAAACAAAATCAGAAGGCATAAATCCTAAAGCCTAACTCAAGTTATGAATGTGAAACATTTGTATTGCATTAATACTTTCACTCTCATAGCCTGAGAACAACTGGACAGACAGTGCAATTGATTTAATTACTGCAGTACAGCCTGTGTGTTCATTCCTATGCCCAACAATGTACTTCTCATGCAAGCATGGCTAGGTGATAACCCATGCCAGGTTTGCATGATGCTCACGTATTCTCACAGATATTCAAATTTCCACATGAATTTTCCAGACTAGTGCAATGTTTCTCTGTGTTTTAAAAAACAGTTTGGGAAAATCATAACTTTGATTGAGGTTCACAAAAGGACTTTTCCTCAGTTTCTGTGTAACATTTGCCAGAAGGGGGAGTCCCTGTATAATTTTAGATTAGAGCATGCTATTGAGGTGAGAACGAATGCTCCACTCATCCGTGAGAGATGAGCTCACTTTCACACGGGGTTGTGAATATGGCTGAAACGACTGCAGATGGACGTGTCTGTCTACCACTGATCATTATGACAGAAGAGTTTCAAGCTAACACTTCCAGAACCCCTCGTTTTAGAGATTTTAAAATAAGTAGATAATTGTAGCATGGATCATAAAAGGCTTGACTACCATGTTATGAGATATAAAGGAAGTATAGAGCCAAAGGACCTCTTAACACATAAGGCTGTGATGTGGGATAAGAAAAAGTAAGATATAAGAGAAGATTTTTGTAGTTGTACTTGCAATCATATTTTGTTTAAAAAAAAAAGCTTTGGGTTTCACTGACGTTTGTGCCGATCCTGACAGGTTCTTACCATTTTGGTGGCCTGGAAATGGCCTTTGACTTGTAGCCTCTCAGTTCAGTACAGACACAAGATACAAGGAAGCAGCAAGGAAGAGTTCACACCCTGTTTATTTAATAACTTATCTGGTGTGGTCATCAGACAAAGGAATGTGTTAAACAGGAACAGGTTTGTGTGAATAGACAGGTGCAGACGACACAGAAAATGGTTACATGCAAACATATTCTTTCACAACACATCTATTCATAAATATTACTGGCAATTATAATATGAACGGTTATAATATGTAACGGTAGCCAGCAGGTACAGTGCTGTGCAGTGAGTAAACCTCACTCTGACACCTTGAGAGAAGCGCTAGCATCAGACGATGGCCCCCATGGGTTTTAGCTTCCTTGCTAACGCACCCATATCCCATATCGAGTTCAAGTCTGGGCTGGGACTGTTCTTATCTACACAATGCAGGTTACATCAGCATAAGCGAAACTACTTAATCTCACGAAGGGACATGGATGAATTATAGTCAAGTCCAAACCCTGGATACAGGGGATCAGCAAACGTTGTAGAAAATGTGTGTAAGTGCAGCTGTCTGTTGTTAAAGACTTTGTAGAAAGATAATGTTCCAGCTGACCAGTCCAGATACACACCTGTACAGTTTTGGTTGGATGGGGACACTGGTATGTGAAAATCTTTACCATTGTGCTTAATAGTGTAAATGTTATCATGGCACATCAAACTCCAGGACTTGTCATTAGATCCAAACTGGCTGTCATGTTTTCCTGTCCGGTCGATGCCTTCGTATGCCACTTCCTAGTTGAGGAAATATGTTTAATTCTCATCAATCTGAGATGTGTGCTAATAATGCCAGGCAACAATACACCCCAAAAATGTAATTTATTTCCTTTACTCCTATCAAAATGAAACTTTACACAATGAAAGTACCCATGAAAAGTAAAATTTGTTGTATTACAAGTTTCTTTGAAAATGAATTTGCAAATATGCAAATTAGCTATACACTAATTGAATATGCCCAAAATACACCCAAATGGGCTTAATTTTTTCCTTTACTCCTACCACAATAAAACTTTACATAGTAAAAGTATACATGAAAAGTAACTCAATAATTATTATTCAATTATTCAATAATTCATTTGAATATGCACATGAGCTCCACTCTTATTGAATATGTCCTAATTTGCATAGGCAGAAACACCATTCATATGTATGACAAATACATCGGCCCAATCTTCATCCAATCATCCTACTGCCAATGGGTGATGGCAATACTGCTTTTAGACTGGCCTCTAACCTGAAAACTGCCTGGCTTGGTAGTACCTGCCAGGGGAATGGTGTTTCTGCCTATAGGCCCCGTCACACCATGACGTTCTGGTCAACGTTCTATGATGTTAGAGGAAACGTTGGTAATCGTCCATGGTCGCTGGAATTGTGCCAGAAGAGCTTTGTGTGAAAGCTGGTGAACGCTGTAATCGTCGGTGATCGGAGGAGAACGCTGGTCCAAAAAAAAAGTTTTGAACATGCACAAAAGTTCTCATGGAGATCAGCGTTCTTCAACGTTTAATTTAAACGCTGGAGAACTTTCGTGGAACGTTTTATTAACTTTGCACGCGTTTGGCTATCATAGTCAGTCGTTGGGTAGGGTAGACTGAGTACAGTTGATGCACCCGAAATAACTTATGTGCGCAGCAATCCTGAGACGTGATTTTTAGTTTGGACATGCCTACTAACGTCCTCTTTGATCCAGGGAAATTTGAGCACCTAACCCATCTCTCCTAGGAAGATATCGGCGAAAGTTTTTTCACCAAGGGAAGATCTTGATTTTATCATGTCCCTTCTACAATTAATATGTTATTAACCATACGTGATCAACAAACGCAACTTACATCATTGCAAACGTTATTCTGTGCACTATACATCTACATTTTCAATGCTATCATGTCATGCAAGGTCATTGCATAATCTAGCGAAAAGCGGAGTGGAGGGTATATGTTTGCTTGAGCCCAGCATGAAGTAGATGTAGCCTACTGAACTTGAACATAGCTGAGCACTGTTATAGCTGGTGCTGTTCCATGGCAGATGGATATGATATGAAGACTCTTGTGACAGGGACAATGTGTGTGGATGTGTTGATGTTTTCTAATAATAAACATTGAGAAACACAAATTCAGTGTCAAATTTAAATAATTTATTTTAATAACATAAAACCCCAGGAATAAGCCCGTTATTTCGTAAATCACAGTAATAATAACAGTAAATCTTTGTCCGAAGAAAGAGGCTTTGTATTCTTCTTACTTTCAGCAGCATTTATCATCTTCTTACTTGCAGCAGCGCTAGTAGCAGAAGCCCCCCTCACACCTTTTCGTGGTCTTGGCGGCATGATGTTCACTGTTCAGATCAACTGAATCCACTATGATTTTCCAGCGTTTTATATCCGTTTGACCACAAAACCCACACGCCAGCAAAACGCTTTTCTGTCATTATTCACACGTAAATTACACTCTTAACACGCTCTTCTAAGGTTGACTTATCGTTTGTCGCGCTGGAGTGACACGTCAGCACACGTCACTTGGTCGGTGTTACACACTCCTCATGCGTCAGTCCCACGCTAGTCATGTGTCAGTCCTACGCAATTATTTCTTTAGTAACACGCCAGATGTGTCCACATCGCCCTAGAACGCTCAAAATTGAACGATTAGAAAGTTCAGAGAACGTTGACCAGAACGTCATGGTGTGACGGGGCCTTATGCAAATTAGGAGATATCCAATAAGTTACCTCCTCCAATTGTTCTTTGTCGAGTTTGTAGCAGACTTCATCACATGTGACATACAACATCTTGTTTTGGAGTTTTTCTCTGTGTTTGGGTCCCTTCCATTCATCGACCAATAATTTGATTAGAAATGCTTTGTTGGATGAACTGCAGAGCAGTTTCCTCCATTGTTGGATGATGTGACCGGGTTCTTGTTCTTGAACTGAATGCCTCGGTCTGTACCTCTGTTGGCTCTTTCCGCTTCTCCTTGTAGACATCAAAGACAACATCAATTTGTTGGCTCTTGGCTCCTTCATGGAGGCCTTGGCTAGGGCTGATTCTGCCAGCTGTGCGAAAGTCTTGTCATCCCCTTTCATCTGCTGCACCAAGCTCATCCCATCGATGATGGTTGCTGATGGTTCTGGGATAACTTCTGCAGGGGCAACGCTTTTCTCCAGCTCTCTCGCTAGAGCAGCTTTATTGGTCTCGGCAGAGATCCATAGTCAGTGGCGAGGGCCCATGGCAGAAGGCCCAGGGGATGAGCACCAAGGAGATCTGCTGCTATATCTGGTGGTGCAACAATTGCAGTTCAAAAGCTGACAACATCTGAGTGGTCTTGACTAAACGGATTCAACCAACAGATATCCATGAGCTCAACAAGGGACTGGACATCAGCCTCATCTCTTCTGATACTAGGCAACTGTAGATCTGGGTGATTGAGATGTGCCCACCTCTGAGAGATTCCAGGTAGGTTTGAAACAGCTCCATGATGCGGTTGCACGATGCATTCTCCATGAGCTCTGAAAGTGATGCCTGAGACACATCGTCGTGGAAGCTGCCAATGCTCTCAAGGGCTGCTTCCAAGTGGTGAACCTCTCTGGATATTAGGCTTCTAGCCATGGAAGGAAGGCTTTCCAGGCAAACCTCATCATTGCTTCATAGACAAGCTTGTAGAGTCTGACTGCACGGTTGTACTTCCGTCCTTCCATCACACCTGTTACCGACCCTTTAACAATCACACCTGACTGCACACAGAGATCCTTCAGACCTGCATCCTGGAATCGTTTTCCCAGAATTGAGAGCAAATTGCAGATTGTGTGAAATATCCCCATCCTAATGATGATGTTTTTGAGCTTCTCATGCTTCCACACTATCTCTGCAGCCTTGGCGTAGAGTGCTTGGTGGAACATGCAGATGATGCTGTTCAACTGCAGAGATTCCTTGATGCTAAATGTCCGGTTTAACACTTTGTGCACTGTAGCCAACTCAGTAGCGGGAGCATTGATTGTTGGCAAGTAGCTCCTGGACCACTGTGACATTGTCGCGGATCTGAATATTGAATCCAGTCCAGCTGTTGATGATTTGTACCTTGGGGCAGACATTGAGTGAGTAGCCAGACAAGGTTCTTTGCCTTTGCATTCTGAACCTGAGTAATACAACATACATGGATGAATGTTTACTGGAAGTGCGACGTCATCCTTGGCAAGATCCGTCTTCTGGAGACACACTGCTTTATCAACCTCTTGGACCTGTGAGCAGGGAATTTTGTAGGGCAGTTGCTCTGCCCTGGAAAAAAGGGCCAACACGTTCATTTTTGTCACCGCCGCCGCGACGCCCCCGTCCCCTGGACGCTTATTCCGAGATTATTTGATCTAGGCCTACATGAAGTTCTGCAGCCGTAATACTATTTAAAAATATACATATCCTTCAGAGGGGCAACTTCAGTCGAGGAGGGCAAACGGGCAGTTGCCCAAGCAACCTTAGCCCCCTCCTGTGCACGTCCCTGCCTGTGAGTATGAAATGCTATGTCCAAGCCGGTTGAGGGAGTGGACGAGTTCAGTGTTCCCAATTAGAGATTTTACGGCGATCGGAAGAAGAATGTTTTTACCTTGCCAGCAGTGACGGGAAAGACCAAGTCACTACCAAAAGAGGTGGCAAGTCGTTTTACCTTTTAGGGAAAAGGTCTATCTACTTGGCAAAGAACCCCCATGGTTCTATATAGCACCCCCATGAACCCATGTGTTTTTAGTTGTTGTCATTGTTGTTGTTGTTGTTGTTGTTGATGATGATCTTGGTGTAGATCTTGGAAAGGCAAACAATCACACACATCCTCACAGAAATGCTGAAGCACAAAAATATACAAATGGAAACACTCACATTTTTTCAAACCTGGTTTCATCCACAAGCTTCCAGCATGGTCAACACTAGAGTACAATAAAGTGATAAAGGTATATTCACACACAAACTCAATGAGAGAGAAATATTTGGTAGAAGAGTGAAATTACATAATTAGAAGTGATGCTTGTCCATACTCGATGCTACACATGATGCTTGTCCAAGTTATGATGCTACGCATAGCAAGGTGTTTCTCATGCCCATGTAAACCAACAAGACTCTTACTGTTGAGGAGAGGATCGTTAGCATTTGGTAGCGCCACATGTGGGTGTGAGGTCAGAGTAGTTCTTAAACTATAGAAACAGGCATCCTCCTCACTGCAGGGAAAGATGAGGAGACTCATTAAGTTGATTTTATTAAGTTATTTATTAAGTATTCTGTCAACTTTTACAAACACAAAGTTTTTCCTGGTGGCAATATTGCACCTCAGCATGCATATGTTTTCTTCTTTTCAAAATGCTGCTTCTATGAAATTCTTTACGTATGATGCAAATATTTAAAAACAAAATGTGTCGATATCAGTGTTCTGTTGATTCATGTATGACTGGGTTATAAAGATTGTTTTCAAGGTTCACTATTCACAAAAATAAGCTAGATCTCTGGACTGTAAAATCCCACCTCACTGAAATCTTAACATAAAAGTGTAGTCCACCAAACACTTGATGTTTGATATTTAGTTCAATGAGACTGCATTCAAGATTCATTCAGCTGACTGTTTTGTCTATGTGTCCACAATTAAACCTATAAACTAATAACCACTATGAAACAGAATTATCATCTCTGGTGGGAGAATGAAGCCATTTCACCAAGTATCGGTGGAAGCACAATGGGCTTGAGAGACTGGCCGCTTGGTGTTGGAGATTGCCTGTGAAAGACCACCAACCCTATACCCAGAACTTGTGCAACTTTCTCATACTCCTTAGAGTAAGGATGTGCATGCTCAACATTTGACCTGCAGATACATTAAACGTGGAGGAGAATACCTGAATAAGTTGACAAACCTAAGTGTTAACAGACAAAAACAATATTGTCTCCAATATAGATAAAATGCACTGTACTTCTGTTTGCCATTATTTACCTAAACTTTATCTATCTATTATATTAACCCCCAATACCAGTATTATTAGGACTTCACCTTTGGTCAGAGTTGGCAGCTTATTCACTGAATACTGGAGGATGATTCATGGATTGGACAGACTGGTAGCTGGGTGATGGAGATACGGATCTCTGTGTCTGTGAAGGACTACCGAGCCCATTCCCTCCACCCATACAGAAGCTGGTTTCAGAGGCTGTGCCAACTTCCTCATACCCCTTAGATTGAGGATGTGCTGGCTCTCTCCTTAACCCTTTGGATACATGAAGAAAGCTTTTTTTGTGGAGTTGTGTGTGTGTGCACACTACTCTGCTTATTTGTGCATAAATTAAACGCCTATGAATATTATTCATTGCTGTAATGTGATTCCCTGATCAGGAAGAATATACAGTAAAAGTACTGGTGGTGTGGTGGTTTGTGTCGTGCTGTGTGGTATTGTGTACACTATTTGTCAGGAATAGTCAGTTTTATTACTGTATTATCGTAACCCCCAATACCAGTATTATTAGGACTACAATACACCTTGGTCAGAGTTGGCAGCTTATTCACTGAATACTGGAGGATGATTCATGGATTTGACAGACTGGTAGCTGAGTGATGGAGATATGGATCTCTGTGTCTGACCGGGACAACTCTCAGCCTCATCATCTCCCTTCTCACATGGACTGAGTTTAGAGGTAGTTCCTTCATGCTCACACTGAACAGACTGATTCATTTCGGAGTCAGCCCCTACTGTAAATTTACGGAGACGTCAAAATCCCATATTGAGGCTGGGGAAAAATATAAAAAAGATTGTGGGTATGAGTTTGTTGTTGATTGACAAAAGCTGTGTAATATGTGTGTATGTCATTTACTGAATCTGTTTTGTTTACTGCTGGATTATTAAAAATAAATGATTTGTGTGTCTTTCCTTTCAGTTAAACAGGTTCATGCAATTTGCCCTCTACCAAATGTATCTACAGCCACACCTACAGTTTACACCTACAGCTGTCCTCTGTAAATATCGCTGAAACCGTTTTAAAAGAAGGCCAACTATACACAAACTAAATGTTTTTCTTACCTTGAAACCAGATCGGTGTTGCTCTTGTCTGTGTTGACACCATTAATGTGTGTTTCTTAAATATACTTTTGTGTGGGAAGGTTTGCGTAGGTAGTCAGAATTTGGTTCTACTTGTTCTGCAGCTGTTGTTTGGGAGCTATATCAGAACAGATTCCATTCACATGTTAAGAAATTCCCTTTCAGACAGTAGCCTTCAAACTTTAGTTTTCCTTTCATTTCCAGCTATTTTAAATTGATGTCTCTTTCCTTCTTTTTGTTTTAATTGGATTGAATTTAATTGAGCATCTTTTTTATATTCTTTCTGTACATTGCAGTTTTTCATTGCAAAACTAAAAGTTCTGTTGACATGTAATTCCATCATCACCCCTGTTCTTGCTGCAGTGGCAGTGAAAGGTTGAGATTTCAACTCTCAAGATTTCTACTCACATGCAAAATCATGTTGGCTGTATACAAACCATCAAATTGATTTTAAAATACTCCAGTACTATACTGGTCGTCTCTGATATGGATTTTTATTTTCATTTCACACACATAATGGTTGATTTTTAACTCTGGATATTGGATATAATAGTATCATTTCCTTAGCCCTCCATTTGTTCATCTAGTGAAGTCATCTGCCATCTACAGGTGGAGTGTGGTAAGTGTGTGTCAGTATTGCGCTGTACCGGTCAGTATTTTAATGACGAAAAGTAATTAAACAAATTGTAGATACACAACTGAAAGTAGGTAATTATGTTCATGTGATGATTTCAGACACAAAACATGTTTCTCACCCTAAACTCAAAAAATAACTGAGTATGCATTTTGTGCATGTGTCTTTAAATCTACAATTAGGTTCTGTGTGTGTGTGTGTGCGTGTACCTTATGTCTTGTGTCCAAATGTATGTGTGTACTTATGCGTCTGTGTGTGTACCTTATGTCTTGTGTCCAAACATGTGTGTACTTATGTGTGTGTGTGTTGGTGTTGGCTGTTCATGCTTGCTGCTGCCACATATGTCATGAACTCGAGAGACCTTTATAGCTCACACACAGCCTGCAATAACTGGGTCAGACTAGACACATTTGAACACAGCCATGTTTCAGACAAACCCTTGGTTTTCTGATAAAAAAATCAATAGCTTCACATGGCCTTTACATACGTTTGGGGGTGAATTGCTCCAGAAACCAATCTATTTGCAAAGAAATACATAGGAACACATAGGGGATGTATGCACAGATCCTGCTTAACTGCTGCTAATGCCGTGATTCTTGTATGATCCCTGCCATGAATTACCTCTATATTTGTTATTACCTCCTTTACAACGTTGCAATGTTTATAGGTACTATATAGTATGTCTACACATTGACACCTTGTGGTGAAACGTAAAGCTGGAAAAATAAAAATAACTTTGGCAATAGGCTGTTCCTCTCTAACCCTAGGAATAAAACAGAGTGGAGAGTACCTGGCAGCTGGAAAAGTGTGTTCTTTCATGAGCTTATTCACAGACAGACAAGTCATTGTCATTGTGCTGAGACGCAAAACTGTCCACAAATGTTGTGCTTGGACACTGTGGTTGTTTGTGCTCCGGCATGACTTCTGGGTCAATAAAACACAGTCTCATAGGAATGCAATGAGAGCGGGAGGAAGACAGAGAAAAAGGAGTGCACTGTGAATTGGACAGACATGGGTATTGTCTGTGCTTTGGGATTCCATTTTATTTTTAGGAGGCTTGTTTGATATTGATGTTGCTCTCTGTCTCTGTGAGAGTGTGCGTCTGTGGCATGATTCTGAGATACTCTTAGCCAGTCGCCTCTGGACACTAAAAGCATGGAATGTGCTGAGATTTGCTCTGAGTGACACCACACACACACACACACACACACACACACACACACACACACACACACACACACAGAGTTGCTGCAGAATTCCAGCTGGCCATTGAAGCCGGGTGGGGGTGTTAGGGAACATCTCAAGCTCCTTGTGTGTGTGTGTGTGTGTGTGTGTGTGTGTGTGTGTGTGTGTGTGTGTGTGTGTGTGTGTGTGTGTGTGTGTGTGTGTGTGTGTGTGTGTGTGTATGATACAAATGTCCTGCCCAGTCAAAGACCATGACTCTGATAGGGTGGATAGAAACCAAACTCAGCTCTGAATTGTACTTCACTATTTATGCACTGTGCTTATTATGCACTAATATTATTACATAAGTACAGTCATTCTGTTTGGTATTTGCTTTTCTGAGCTGCAGCTTTGGTTCCAAGTCATTAACAATGGCGTTGGCTGCCAGTTTTGGATTATGTGTATGATTACGTTATCACTAACTAGCAGCACTTTTTGGGTACAATGCACTCTGCACACTTAGTCTGGTAATTTGGCGTCTCACGGACATGGGAGAGTAAGTAGAGTAGTCATAAACATCTGCTCCACCTGCTCTTTCCCAAATGTGTATTATTTTTAGACACCCGTGTCATGTGCCTTTCACACAGCTGTGGCCACAGACTTCACACCCACTACTGTTGTCAGGGCAGTCTGTATATGTAACGTGTTGCTGGTACAAACTGCAGCGACTGAGAGATGTCAGCCTTTCCGTCCTTGGTGTGATGGCTGACTCCATGACTCCTGATTTGTGGGGCGCCTTGATGCAGGAGAGGATAAAAAAAGGGGAAAGAGGTGATGGCTTCTGGCTTCTGGCTTCTGGCTGGCTTGTTCTGGATCCTGTGTCGGAGCTGCATTCTGCTGGGACCAGGTCTCCTCCACCCCTCACAATAACCCGCTGTGGGGGGGAGTGTTCAGGCCAGGCAGCCAATCAGGGCACAGGAAACCCACCCCACCTACTGAAGATCCTGACACGAGGCTGCTATTGGCTGCTGCTCCTCACTCCTCTAAGCCCCTGTTAGCCAATGGGGTGGCAGCGGAGGGAGGTTTGCCCCATAGGAAAGAGGGAGGAGGAAGAGGAAGAGGGCCAAATCATTTGTTTGTGTTAACCACAGTGAAGTAACAGCAGCACTCTGCCACGCATGGCTTTGTAGTGCACATCTAAATGAGCATGAACCTGCTGGTTCGTTTTCTCTTTTTTTGATAGTTTGTTGTGATTTTACATAACATTTATCCACTTATAGGGCAACATAAGCCAAGTATCCCTGCAGGTCCTGAAAGAAGGCTGTTATCCTTCAATGCCAGCAGTAGCCCATGAGGGGCTACCAGAGTCAATCATCCAGTTCATCTTTCACAAGACTTATGATTTATGACCATATACGTCATCATCTGTCACTAGTCATCAGTAGACAAATAAAATAAATTAAATCAACCTTAACATCAAACAAAGCAAGTGCTCTATCTATACCATGTAAAACATAAATATCTCCTCTTGCATAAGGCAGTACCTGCTGACCCTGTGGACGGTAGCCTTAATCTCATAATGAAAAGCCATGGCCTTTGAGTGCAATGAGGCCCAAGCTTAATCTATGACAGCCGGGGTCTGGAAATGACTGGTTTGTAATCAAGCCCACAATACAGAGTACATTCAGTTATGCTGGCCCTGAGAGAGAGAGAGAGAGAGAGAGAGAGAGAGAGAGAGAGAGAGAGACGGGTGTTTACGTTTTTTTTGTCACCTGTCATGCTCCATAGTTATCTTATCCTGTTCAGTCAAGTTTGGGGCAGAGTTTTGAGGGTCGTAGAGGTCGGCCTCCCGCCTCCCAGCGTGAAGATCAGAGTCCTTTAGGATGAACTCATATTTCTTCCTCAGTGTGTATTAACATGCCATATATCATATCACCCCCAATTTTAACTCCAGTTAATTTGAAGTACCTGAATCTGCTCATTGCTGTTGTTTCAGGCACTGACAAATGAATCGCACAATTTGCTGTGAATTGCTTGTTTTCTTGTTAAGACAGAAGCTTGAAATAATAAATATTTAAAAGTAAAATCACAGAATGTAGAAACAACACATACACCTTGAAGACATAATCTCTCCTGTGAACTACAGATTTACAATAAAACCATCAAGCCATCAAAATTGACTATCAGCTTTAAAGGCACAATTTCTTATATGTGTAGTATATAAAATGTGAAAGGACTTTTATTTTGAACCGGGAATGGGGATGAAGACGCAGAGAAGCAGAGACTGGGAGGGAGATACTTTGGAGGGAGCTTGCGACTTGGTCAGCCTTTGTAAGTTGTAAATTGAAGTGCAATAACTGAACTTGCAACCTTGTGATTTCAACTAAGCTCCGTGTCAGCTGTGTGTTGGATACCCCCAGATATTTGAACCATTACATATGCATAAACAGCAATAATAACAAAAGCCAGGCAGCTGTATTATTTGCGTTGATGTTTTGTAACGCGTTAAATATATCAAATTAATAGCAAAAATCAACGCGTTAATTTTGACAGCGATTGTTTTTTTATGTATGATTATGACACAGTGAACAATAGAGACTGTTTTCATCCCCACTTGCTGATAACCCTGTATCACTCCAGGTGACAGTTCAAGTCATACTTGCACTTTGTCTCTCTCTCTCTCTCTCTCTCTCTCTCTGGCCGTCTCTGGCCTGTTTTGTTTGCTATACGGTGTCTACTCATTAGCCCGGTGGAAACTGCACGATTGTATCTCCAAACTAGGCCTGGTTAACATATGACTGGATTTCTGTGTATTCTCTCTGTAGTCTGCAAGCTTAATTGTATGTGTCTTCTTGAGTTTTACAAAGGAATACTAAAACAAGTAATCTTTTAAACATTCCATATTACAACACAGTTTCAATTATTTCAAAAGAGATTTAGCATGTTTTGCTATTTCACACTGTGGAGATATTGTCCTGAGAGGTTTGTTGATAATTTTAGTATTATCTGACCCGACCAGTGCAATCTCGTCTGTGTCAGAAAAGCTGACCCTCTGTCACTCATTAACTTTAAGAGATGGTGGGCAGGGAGATCCGCCCACTTATAATTTGGGGATTTTTTTTTTTGAGTGTCGTGAAAAGAATTTTTTCTCCCCTGTGTGCATTTCCAGAGTAAGAAATGCCAAAACAAACAGAGGTGTTCACTTCAGAGGTCAGTGCGCCGCCTGTTAGGTCATAGTGTGGCATTGAACCTGATTCTAGACGGCACTGGTTTGGTGCTGAGGTCTGCCTGTCATGATATACCATTTCACAAGTAACATATTGTTTTACACAGTTGTGCACGACAAAAATAATTCATGTTAAGATGCAAAGACATATGGGCCGCTCATGAATCATGATCAATCACAGACACGCACACACACACTCTCTCATACACACACACGACTGTTTTGGTAATCCCAACATACCAGCTTCTGTGGTCTAATATCCAGAAGCTGGTTTTGCCAATTTATATTCCAGACAAAGTGCCACTTTAGAAACAAACACACAAACAAAAAAGTAGTTAATAGTTGTTTGCAAACATGACCACACAGATAGTATAATATAATGCAATGATGGGAACGAAATCTCTAAAAGTAAAGACTCAAAACTAAGGTTTCAGCTGAGTTTGTGTCTTGTGTCTCAGAAACAGAAACAGGGGCATTTCGCTCGCTGCTGAGGTCTCGTTCAAATTCTCCTCTTTCTGCTGGACGCACATCAACTTCAGCAGTAACAGGACCCAGATGGTGAGGACTTGCAATATATACATGCCTTTCCTCCAAAAACACCATGTGATCTCTGTTGTTATGAGTTGCTTTTAGCCTTCCGTCACAGACAACATCTACAAGTTTACCTGTTGGATTACGGAGAGATAGAGAGATAGAGAGAGATATGCTTGGAAACACTAAATACAAACTCATGTGTAACGTTGCAGTTGGGGTGTGATGTGAACTAATGGGTGTTTACTGTAGTACATTACTTCTCTGATCTGCCTGTCATCATGTCGTATTTGAATGAGAGTCAGTGAGGTCTAATTGCTCACTAGTTACGAACACACCAGTACTTTATGCCATGTGCATGGCTTATGTTTACATTGCTCAGTGTGTGTATGTGTGAGCTTGTGTGAGTAAACACATGTTTGCATTTGTTTTCAGAGATTTGTGATGGTACTGTGGATTCATATGGAACAGCACAAAAGGTTTTTTCTAAATGACTATACATTTTTCAATGCTAGCCAAGTCCAAAAAAACAAGCATTATTTGGTAACTATTACACGACCAAGCATAACTTCTAATTTGTCGAGCCCTCACGCCCAATCTCCTTCCATCTAAAGAGACAGAGGAGAAAAGCTGAAAAGGGCTCCACCAATCAGGTGGGAATCAGCCCGCTCCACTCCCCCTCACATTCTAACATCAGCTTTCCTCGGATTTCCTCTGAGTCTGAGATAAAAAAAGGGACGCTTTCACCCCCAAACAAGTCCTCGGCAGTCTGTCTCCCATTCATCCCTGGTTTTCCACATTCAATAACCCACTCTGAGCTACCATAATCCTCCACGGCACAGTGTTCGTGGCCGGCTGATGCTAGATTGTTTTGTTTTGGAGTGAAACATAAAACAAGTTGTGGGACATTCCATGGCCCGACCCCTCAACTCCCTAAAGTAGACTGCTCCAACACATTAAAGCAGCTCTGTCTGTGTATGTATGCAAGACCTCGGTGTCTATGTTTGCAAAAGTGTGGATAAGTGTTTGTGTGTGTGTGTGTGTGTGTGTGTGTGTGTGTGTGTGTGTGTGTGTGTGTGTGTGTGTTTGGGCACATTGTGTTGAATGTTGATTGGTCATAGAGTAAAACTGAAATCCACAGGTACATTCTCCACTTCTGGGTCACTATCTGATACCAAGGGTCAAACATCAGGGTCCCACCCACTGCCCTCTCTCTCTCACACACACACACACACACACACACACACACACACACACACACACACACACACACACACACACACACACACACACACACACACTCTCACACACACACACACACACACACACACACACACACACACACACACACACACACACACACACACACACACATACACACACACACACACACACAAACACATAAAACTGTCAGCTAATCTTGGCTCAAGTGAGCAGAGGAGAGAGTAAAGGGTTAACATAGTTCCTGAAAAGTTTTAAATTCCCTCCCCTCAATAACTACCCCAGCCCCCCCCCCCCCCCCACACACACACTCCCCGAAGTGGTCTGCCCCATTCGCTCACATGACTTTCTTGTGTATATGTGTGTATATATGTGTGTGTGTATGAGTGAGTGTGTTCTCCTTGCCATATATAGGAGCCTGTTTAGATAGAGACCTGGACTTCTGTGGTAGTCAGTGTAGTCAGTGATCCAGCTGTAGAGTTGCACACCCCTCTCTCAGTCTCTGGTCTTTCTATCTATCTGTCCCTCACTCTCTCACTCTCTCTCTCTCTCTCTCTCTCTCTCTCTCTCTCATTCTCTCCTCCTCTGAAGGGGTTGCACTGAGTAGGTCGGGGGAATATAAAGAGCTCTGCTTTGCCTTTTGGAAACTCCAGTGGTTTTGGAGTCCAGGACTTTTCATCACCAAACAAACAAAAACCGAAAACAGCCCCGAAGCCAGGCTCACCCTCACTGTCTGCAAGCACAATGAGTAACTCCATGGATGGACTGATTGACATGAGTGACGACGGGTCGTTCATGTTCACCTCCGAGTCGGTGGGCGAGGGCCATCCAGGTGAGTCCACACCTCTGCGGAACACCTTCTGACCGGGCCCTGCTTATCCTGGGCTCTCTTTGTGTATAGCGGTCTAAATGTGCTCTTTCCTCCAAACAGCTGTCTTCACAAGCTAGTATTAGATAGTATTGTGCACACAACGATGAAAATTGTTCAGTTGCCCCTGAAGTGGGTTGAGGGAGCCAGAAACGTGTTTGGGAGTGATTGCTTCAAAGCCTGACAGGTTTGGAGTGCAACTGCAGATATAACTTAAGGGTGTCTCTGGTGAATGTAGTCACATGCCAAAAAAAGCTTCAAATATGAGTCACACACAGATTGCAGAGCTTGCAGAGCCTTGAGATGCATGAGACTGTGCTGAGTGGCAAGCAGCTGCTCTGCAGATGTCTCCAATCCCCTGGTCTGACTCTGCTCTGGGTTAGCCGGTTAGCGGGCTACAGTATTAGCACATTCAGTATGTCAGAGTACCATGCTGGTATTCCATTCAGTGCTTTTTCTCTCCCTCTCTCATACCTTCCTGGGTGTCATGCAGAACTCCCTCCTCCCCTCTCTCAAAGACGCGAGAAGCACATGGCACTCACGCTTGATACGTCATGCTACGCTGATTGGGTAGTGTAATGAGTTTACAGGACTTCTTAGTAGTGCAGCAAACCCCTCACACACACATGTACACACTCAGGCTCTTACTTGACCACACAGCACAGTTGCTAGTACTCTTATCCAGCTTATTCAATATTCAATACATCAACACAAACTCAACACACAAAAAACATCCATACAGAATTATTTTCTTCTGTCTATGAGGACAATTTGACTGGTTGTTGGGGACACACTGTGCTGAGGTGCAGTGTTGCTCTTGTTCAGTGTGGTGTGGGAACCTGCCAGACTTCACCTTCTTTATCAGTCAATATGTGCTCGAGTCAGAAAAGGATTGCAAGATGACTCAAAGGCGCTATTTGTACAAAGGACCTCCAGGCAGAAGGCTGGACGGAGTGCTGACCTCCTTTAGAAATTGACAGCTTATGCTGCAAAAGGCATCATAGATTTAACTTGTGGTGAACGAAAATGACTTGAAATGTCCAGCCCCCCCCCCCCCCCCCCCCCCTTACTGTTTGTTTCTGATGTAACTTGTGCAACCTGTTGCTTCAGCTGTCAGGGCATGCAGAGATGGGGGAGAGAGAGAGAGAGAGAGAGAGAGAGAGAGAGAGAAGGCAATAGGGAAGCAGAGCCATTGTCTGATGTTGTACCTCACTGACTCATCACATACACCATGACGAAGACTATGCACCAAACGACTATGATAGCTTTAAGAAGCGTATGTGCTTTCTAAATGATTGTATGCCACATGCTTATCTGTATGACATTTATTTGAGTTGAAAGATAACAAGGAATTTGAAAGCACTCTTTGCGTTGTCTTTAAGGCATGAGCTTTCAATGGGTACTGTTAGCGTCTAAAATGCTCTTTCTCTTGTTCCTCAGACAAGATCTGTGATCAGATCAGTGATGCAGTCCTTGATGCTCACCTGAAGCAGGATCCAGATGCCAAGGTGGCCTGTGGTAGGTTTGTCACAGAGAAAGGGAAAGACATGGAGGGCATGAACTAATGCTTCAGTAAACAAACAAAGAGAGAGGGTATCAGCCCCTAATAATGTCAAATATTTTTGGTTTCTGAAGCTATTTTCAACCATATTTCTAGTATGGCCCTAGAATACTATATTTGAAAACAAAATGACCAAAGGATCAGTATTCTGTGGCCAATTGGTAATGGTGTCTCCTGCTGTCCCTATAGAGACTGTGTGTAAGACTGGAATGGTACTTCTTTGTGGTGAGATCACATCTCGTGCTAATGTGGACTACCAGAAGGTCGTGAGAGATGCCATCAAACAGATTGGTTACGACAACTCTGATAAAGGTAAGTCAATTGCTGGCTGGTATAAATCTCATTCTCTTGAGTATTTTGCTATACTGTGCATTTTTCTGCAACAGTAACATATGTTATGTCCTGCCATTTCATCACATTCAAACCCTCTCCTTATCTCCAGGGTTTGACTACAAGACCTGCAATGTGTTGGTGGCGTTGGAGCAACAGTCTCCTGATATCGCACAAGGTGTCCATATCGACCGTCACGAAGAGGACATTGGAGCTGGAGACCAGGTAATGACACGTAGTCAAAGAGTGTGACATTTCGTTTTTGCCCACCACATTAGAGGAAGAAAGATGTCCTAATGTCTGAATTCTCCTGCAGGGCTTGATGTTTGGCTATGCCACAGATGAGACCGAGGAGTGCATGCCCCTGACTATTGTCCTCGCCCACAAACTCAACGCCAAGATGGCCGAGCTCAGACGCGATGGCACCGTCCCCTGGCTTCGCCCTGACTCTAAGACCCAGGTGATTTTTCAACACTTCAAATTCACCCACATCAGGCACTTCCACAGCAAAAGCTGTAATGCTTTTTTTTTTATTCAATAAAATACTGAGTTCAGGAACTCTGAGGGGAACCGTATCCTCCTGACATCTTTCCAAATGCATTTCTGGAAGTTTTTATGTGATTGCACAAGCATATTGCTCTTCTGAAGTTGTATTATTATTATTATTATGTTGTGATTGCACAAGCAAGGAGTTGATCTTCTTAAGTGTTTATTTCATTTTTGGCGCCTTTTCAATTCCCATGGTTTTCACGATATTTATTCCTCTGTAGCGCTAACACGTCCGTCCTAATGCTTTGTAGTGTGCTTGTACATTTTCCCATTGAAAATGAATGAGGCTAAGTTATCTGTGTTTGAGGTAAAGTGGTTAGCATTGTTGCCTTCTAAACATCTGACCTGGGTTCAATTCCTGGCCAAGATGCCTTTGTAAGCAAGATACCTTTGTAAGACACTGCACTACGTCTGCTTAATACTTGACCTGTAGTATACTGAGGATATAAATTCAATGGTCTTGAACAGGGGAATGTATATGTCTGTAGTGGTATGTTGAAGACGTGCATATGAAAGGCTGTGAGTTTCTGACATGGGAAACATTCAATCAACTGCATGCTAAGAAAACTGTTTCTACACACCAGCAACCATTCGTGTAACACTGGTAAAGGGATGGTCTATATAATTAGCTTGTGATGGATGAGGGAGACGTAAAAATGTTCACATGGTGTTTTGTAAGATAAGTCTGATTTACAACCTAGGTTTTTCATTTTAAAAGCATGATAACAGTCTCATTAGCACTTTTACAAATCATTGATGTTCACTGCTAGTGCTTGATCAATAAAATACCTATCCTGCATAAGGGTCTGAAAAATGAACTATGGAACTACTGTTGAACAGAAATGAAGGGGAGTCATCTACTGTAGTATCAGATTCGTCCACAGATTTGTGCTTTCCATGCCCTGGCTGGCTTAAACAAAGCGGTAGGTTGTGTGAGTGTGTAATCAGCGTAGAGCCACATGATGAGCACAGGGTGTTCCATATTCACCTGTCCCTGGAACTACGCCATGGGAAAGCAACATCGTAGGATCCCCCACCGTTCATGCTCTGCCCTGGAAAATGCAAGAGATTCATTCAAAGTGTCACCTCGGAAAGCTGAGACTCCTGAGCTATTTTGGAGTTTCTGACATTCTCCAAATAGCAGGAAGCAGTGGGAAGGGTGGGAAGCCTCTCATGTTCTGCAGCACACACACTGCATTCGGAATGTGTTGTGTCCTAAAGTCCTAAAGTAGGGGAACAGAAACAGAGACGTTCGTGTTATATTCGTCACTTGACATTATGTTCCACTGCACCCCTTCATTCTCCTAACCTGGCCATTCCAGCCATTCCATTCAGCTCTACTTCTTGGCTTCTTTGAAGTGTTTAAAGCTGACGGTAAAGCAATCTGTTTTTCTCTGCTTCTGCAGGTTACGGTACACTACAAACAGGAAAAGGGCGCCGTCATCCCTCAGCGCGTCCACACAGTTGTGGTCTCCGTGCAGCACGACGATAACATCTCGCTGGAGGACCAGAAGAAGATCCTGAAGGAGAAGGTCATCAAGGCCGTGGTGCCCGCTAAGTACCTGGACGAGCACACCATCTACCATCTGCAGCCCAGTGGCCGCTTTGTGATCGGAGGTCCTCAGGTGAGTTATGAGATGTTCATATCTTACTCCATCCTCTCCGGCTCGACCGTGAGATCCGCAGTTGATTGCATCGGCTCACCACAGTTTGGCCAGGCTAACCAAGCAGAAATGAAAGAATTTAGGAGAAAAGCTGAAGCTAGGTTTGAAATCTCTTACAACAACATTAATAAAAACACGAGGTTAAAACCACCAGAAAAGGTTTGCACCACTACAACTCTGGTCTGATGTTGTGCCCTCGTCGGTTCTTGCAGGGTGATGCCGGCGTGACTGGAAGGAAGATCATTGTGGACACATATGGTGGATGGGGGGCTCACGGTGGTGGAGCTTTCTCTGGGAAGGACTACACAAAGGTGGACCGCTCTGCTGCGTACGCCGCTAGATGGGTGGCCAAGTCCCTGGTCAAAGCCAAGCTGTGCAGACGAGTGCTGGTGCAGGTAGATTGCCATTTTGTACAATTGATGCAATTCTTATAGATAGCAGACACACTGAAATACATGAAGGAGAGTTACATTTACTTACTGTCAGGTTGACACAGTGGCAGTAACAGTAGAACCCCACAAGGCATTAAAACAGTATTTGTAATAGATCTATCAAAAGGCCATTTCCAATGGTGCAAATCAGAAGAAGTAGATTAGGGAAAGTTCTAGTTTCTTTAATGGTTTATAGTGTATAGCAGAATCACTTCTCAACATATTGACATTTTCTCGTGGCCATGTCTCAGGTGTCCTACGCCATTGGAGTGGCCCATCCCCTGTCCATCTCCGTCTTCACCTACGGCTCCTCACAGAAGAGTGAACAAGAGCTCCTCCACATTGTCAACAAGAACTTCGACCTTCGGCCAGGTGTAATTGTCCGGTGAGTTATACAAACATTTTATGATGGATGTGTATATTATATTCCTGTACACATCTGTTATAAGTAGTGAAATTGTAGAGGACTTAACTAGTCTTTGATGAAGGCTAATTTTCCCGTTCTTAAAAACTATTGACAGAGACCTGAATATGAAGAGGCCAATCTACCAGAAAACTGCCTGCTACGGCCATTTTGGCAGAAGCGAGTTTGCCTGGGAGGTCCCAAAAGCCTTGAAGTTCTAGAGAGGCATTTGTTCTGTTAACACAAAATACAACTTGTGACACAGGAGTAAGGACATTTTAAGGACGTGGTCTTTTTCACCCTTCTTGCTCTCTCGCTCTCTCTTGATTTCTTTGACATACAACACCAGTCAGAGAGGAGAGTGAGGAAACACTGTAATTTTCTTTTCCTTATCAAAATCATAAAAAAAAAATCTTCATTTTGTTTTAAAAATACAGTTACGCCCAAAATACGTCCTTTCTCTGAAGTTAGAAGTTGGTTTCAACTGAATCAGCAAAAGCTACAACTGCAACTGTGTGCATAAATAATATCTTAAATCAACACTGCAACTAAAACCTCAAACCATTAGGCCACTTTTTGATGTCGCTGAAAACTGGATCCATTGAAGTAATCAACATGGCCCAAAGTCTGATCAGAAAAAAACTAAATTTCCTTCCATCCCAATTGTTGTTCCAGGGAGTAGGCTGTTGCAATATTTTACAGCCTATTGGTGCTATAGCACTGGCAATGGGGTTGATGTTTTATTTTAGAAAGGTTAAGGACTCAAGTCATGTATGATAAAAAGATAAGATATAGTATAACTTAAATGACTATATACTGAAAAGATGGTTTTCTGAGTGTATGATATGAGTGTAGCAGCGTGTAAATAGACCTAATCTGGTAAGGACATACCATGCTATTTTGGGTTAAGGGAGTGTTATCTATCTGTCTTTCCATACCATTGAAGTTGATGTGGACCTCTGCCTGTCAAAGTCATGGTAAACGTTCAACCATTGCTGATCACTAACCTGACAGGCCCATAAAACAGCAGGTCAATACCTTAACAGTCAATTCAGGTCATCAGTGTCTTTTTTGAAGATCAGATTTGTTTTTTGTTTTGGTTTGCTGTTAACTTTTTCCAAAGGGCCTACTGCGAAAAGTTTTCCACACGCACGAAACTAGATGCTCAGAGAGGCCGTATCACTTTGTCTTGCTGATTTTCATTCATCCTTTTTCAAATAATACTGATCTGTGCCTGTAACACCTCTCAGACTGACCAAGGAGCCATTGTGGTCAAGCTGTACCATTCCTGTTCACAACATAATGTAAATAATTTGCTGCAGCCTGTTTCAACTCATTTAAATAGCTGCTCATCGCGATATCTTCCTTACATTATGGCTTGATGGTTGTGGCTGCATCACTAATTTGTCATATACGCCTAGGTTATTGCAAAGCATGAGGTTTGAAGTGGTGGTGATTTTTTGAATGATTAGTGGCTTTACATTTCAAAGCATGGAATGGCGCTTTTTGAACATCTATATTTCTTTTACCAGCATAACGTGTTTTTGAATGTTTCACAATCCATGTAAGCCATGTACTAGAGAGCATATGTGTCAGTTTGAATCAACATATAATGCCCTTGTTCATTTTCATGTCATCGTAACCTTTTTTGGTTTTATGAAGGCAATGTTGGGCTGTTGTTTATCCTGTCTTGATGAAAAAACGTGCAAGATTGCCTGTTTACATGTATAGACTGTGTACTGGCTACATGGAAATGGAATTGATTGGAATGCAATATATTCCAAAAATATATATTTGATACATATTGATGTCTAAAATGTCCTGCGTAGGGATCATTGTTGCACTGTGGTCCACAGCCCAGCGATCATCTTGTGTGTGTGTGTGTGTGTGTGTGTGTGTGTGTGCGCGTGTGAGTGTGTAAGTGCCATCATGAACCTCTCTGACAAAAGACGACAGAGCCATGTACAACACCTGGGATGTGCTGGTTGACCTACTTTTGTCTTAACTTTCTGCTGTGGTGCAGTCACAGGTCTTTCGCTGACACCTTTCCTGTCTTATCACTGTCTAATTTGTTTGAGAATGCACTCTCAGTCTTAACAATTCATTAAGTAGCTTTACTATGTAAATAATTTGAAACAATTAAAATTTTAAGACCAACATTGCACGTTTCATGAAGTTTGTCATACATAATGTCTCTCATTCTTTTGCATCATTTAATTGATTCTCTGCATACAAAAAGTTAGCCTATACCAAATACCACATTTTTGGGCATCAATGACTATTAGGTAAAAACTTACAAAATAAATATAACATAATAGATGTGCCTCATACACTTACATATCTTATCACATATACATAAACATATCAGGAGTGAATCTAACAAATATAAGGATAGGACAAGCGACAAATAAAACGATCACGATAACTAATTAGCGTAGCTACGTCGGTTATTGGCCAGTTTGTTAAAAATCGGCCAGTCTGTTAAACAATCGATATGCCAAGTTTAATAATAGATTAACATGACAACGCGAACGTAGCCGATAACACACGCATGGCGGTATTATACCCCATTATGATATAGGATAGGTAAACCTGAAAAGGCCCAACTACAATGAAAGACACGCCGTGCTGGTGCAAATGTGAACACAATTTATTATCTGAACTTAAGGCAAATAGACATACAGTACATTTAAAACTGGACTCTGCGCTCTGCTCTCCTGCGTCTGTCTTTGGATTGGTTTTCAAACAACAAAAAAAGGCACACGGTGGTCAGCCGTTCCATGTTGACTTAGGCTGTGCAGGTCACGTCCCCAGCCAGGGGACAGAGTGTTTCGATGATAGACTTTGACCCTTCGTGAGCAGACCCGACAGCCAGGTACAAAATACATTTCTATTTGAAACCATTTAGCCAAGATGGAAGGAGAGAGAGAGAGAGAGAGAGTTAGTGATTCCTGGAGAAGGTGAATTTGGTTGAGTTTTTACTGGGTGAAATGTTTTGCTTTGACAGTCTGACAACACTGTGGCATGGCGCGACTAAAGGTCACCAGAGATGTTGAGAGTGAGCCCTGTCACTGATTAGAAAGTACAGAGTGTCAATCAATTCCTTTCTATAGAGGAATGCAGGGAGCAGCTTGGGGCTTAGGCAACAACACTTCATCCAGTCAACCAGAAGATAACGCTTACCATTGACACAAACAACAACAAACAAACAAACAAACATGAAACAACCACGGGAAAACAAGACAAAATATCTCTTGAACTATGAGACAGAAAGAATAAGGATAGATCTCTTTGGTGGACAAAAATATTAACACGAGCGTCCTAAACTCTTCTGAAGCCCTCTTGTAAAAGACACTGACACATGTCAGAAGCTGTGCTCCAGACACCCACTCAGTTCACATCTCTCACTGTTTTAACAGCACCTAAAGGTCACTTTAACACATAAGCAGTCAGACAATATTCATCCTATTTCCGTCAGTCACCCTTACACATATCTCCCATTATAACAAAAATATATATTATTTTGAAATGTCGAATATGAATTCTTTCAACGGATTAATGGAAAGCTGGTGATGTAATGTCCTGAGAATAGAAAATAGTAACTGGCCAGTACTGGATAAACAAACACGAGTAACGACACTGAGCTGGGATGCAGAGACCAGAGAAAGGCCGACAGATGCTTATGGCACTGGGCAGGGCTTTCCCACACGCCACCTGACGCCACAACCGGGCCGGATATGTCCCAGCGAGTGAGTCGCCGTCTGGCCAATAATGGCCACTGGGGAGACACCGTCGCCAGGACACAAAGGTCTTGTCGATTAATTACGACCAGAAATGAGCGCTTTAGTCTGTGCAGAAGCCATGGGGTCAGAATGACATGTTCCTTCTGTTCGTTCCTCTTCTGTGAGGTTATACTGAGAGATCGTGTTTTGAAAAGGTCACTTTCTAAAAGAGATATCATGGCAATACTACGAGAGGGATATGTCACATCCTGATTTGTCTCATTTAAGGGCTGTGGCTGAGTGGGTAGAGGGAGAGAGTGCAGCCTGCTGCACCTTTGAAAAAAAGAAGTAACTCTGAGAGCACTGTAAAACCAGCGAGTCATACAATGACTGACTAAAAATACACAACAGTTTAAGGTCTTTGCATACATGAAACTGGCCTCAAGGGGGCGCACACTCCTGTTTTCTGTATTTAAAAAAAAAAACACCTTCACTCTCTCCATTTTCTTGAAATACTGACACTAGCCGGTAGAATTAAATCCTCCGCGACCAAACAGACACCAAGTGACTACGTTTAAAATTCTTGGTTTCGTTGGCAGATTAATCTGATATTGCTGCTTCGGCTGTGGTGGGCAGAAAGAGCATGGATTAGGAACAACATCAGACATATTTAATGACCTCAGCCTCGAGCTCATAGCTAGGTGCTGCAAGGCACTGATACTGATGTGCACAGTGCATGAGTGCACGAGTAGAGTGGAGCTGTATCCTGGTACATGGCACACAGACACCCTCACAGTCCTCCTCTACATTCACCTTCCGTCATCCATTTTTCATGTCTGCTGAAGAAGAGAACAGGAGGATAAAAGAGGGAGAAAGAGAGGAAACTCTCCCAACGCTGGCTTTGAACACGCTGGGCACAGTAGTCGTTGAAGGCTCCTGCCTTGAAACAACCAAACAGATTTTTTTCCCGATGGCCTTTGAAGTGGTTTAACAAGGCTGGGCTTCCGTTCGCTTCCAGTCCGCTTGCTCCTGCTGCGCGAGGTGGCCTCCACTGACTCAGCTCTCAGCTTGTACGCAGCTGTGGTAAATATAGATATATAAGCTTCAGTCTCACTAATGAAAGCAACAGTCAATTATTACTTCCAACAGCGTCCTCTCATTTGAGTGTGGCCTTGTTTGGTCCAGAAAGCTAAGGCACAATGGCAGAACAGCTCCCTCTCCTATGGACAGGCCATTAAAGGGCACAATCCAAGGTGTGTGTTCAGCATGACCACGGGCCATGGAGTCCACAGAACAGAGCAGGGTCTCGTGAAGTAGAAAAGGCAAATCCAAATAAGCGAAAGGTCTTTTTCAGGCGATGGCACTGTGGGTTTGGACCGCCACAGACTGGCACTGTTTGCACAAGAGGGGCTTATGAAGCTGGTCTTCTGTTTTCAAGTGAAGATGTGTGCATGTGTGTATGTATGCCTGTGTGTGTCTGTGTCTGTGTTCACAATATGGCATATATGGTAGTTTGCCAGTCAGTTTTGCCAGTATGGCGGATTTGCCAGTTTGCATATAGTATCTCGTGTGTATGTGTGTAAGAGAGAAACAGACTACAGAGGGCTTTGGTTGGTTTTGGCTTTGGATCATGGGCAACATGAATGTGTGTGTGTGTGGTGTGTGTGTGTGTGTGTGTGTGTGTGTGTGTGTGTGTGTGTGTGTGTGTGTGTGTGTACTTGCGCGTATGTATGTATGTATGTATGTATGTACAGTATGTATGTATGTATGTATGTATGTATGCATGTATGCATGTATGTATGCATGTATGCATGTATGTATGTATGTATGTATGTATGTATGTACAGTATGTATGTATGTATGTATCTATGTATGTATGTATGTACAGTATGTATGTATGTATGTATGTATGTATGTACAGTATGTATGTATGTGTGTATGTATGTATGTATGTACAGTATGTATGTATGTATGTATGTATGTATGTATGTATGTATGTATGTACGTACGTATGTATGTATGTATATATGTGTTTCCCTTCCAACTGCAGAGCCTTCCAGCAGCCTGCAGCCCAGTGACAGCTCTGAGGGTCATGTGAGGGTCATGTGAAGCCTCTGTACCTGTGGCTGTCTTCCAGCAACACTGAGTCCCGTGGGTCTCCACACCTCCAGAGGGACTGAGAGCAGAAAACAAAACTAAAAATAACCAGAAGACAAAAAACAAGAGCAAAAATAGTCTTTGGTCTCTCAGCCGTGTGCAAAGTTCTGCGGAGAGTTCTTTGGCGAGAATTTCCGACAAGACTCGGGGGGAGAGGTGGACGGTGAGAGGAACGGCTACTGGCCTGCTGCTGCTGATGACGCTCTCCTCCCCCTCCCCGGGGAAATGCCACCTCTCCTAGCCTCACTGTGATTGGTCGAGGGCCAGCCCGGTGGCCTCCGTCTCCACGGCTACAGCACGGACATGCTCTCTGGTTGGTGGTTCTCCATCTTGTGCTCCCGCCCTCTGGGCCCCAAGGCTCCGCCGCGTGCCAGGACCATGACGGTGTTGCCGGACACGCCGGCGAACTCGAAGGCGAATGTGCCGTAGAAGAGCATGATGATGACACAGAAGACCCACTCGAAGATGGCCGAGGCGTGCTGCAGCGCATAGCTCTCCTGGACGAAGAACACGCCACCTAGAGGATAGGGGAGTTAAGGACTACAACTGCGTAGAGCAGGTGTTGATGTAGACCCGGGGTGCACTTTTCACACTGTCCAACACTGTAGGGCATTTCAGCAATGACCTCAGACAGCTAAGTAATATGCTCTTGCAGCGTAACCAGTACACCTTCACACAGCTGGTGGTTGGTAATAACTTCTATTTTGTGTACTGTAACTTTAGAAACTCATGCACATCTAATATGAGATGAGGGCCAACAAATAAATCTAGATGTAAATCTCCTCAAAATGTCCATTACAGCATCCTGCCTGCTCCACTACCCTCTACTCTTTATTGTAGTTAGAATTATTACTGGTGGATATGTGTCTTCTGTAATGTTTTTTCTGCTACCTTATGAACACTAAAAAAATGACCTCCAGTGCTCTATCGAAACAGACTCTATACTCCAGATGTGGGCTGGCAGCATGGGACTCATATGCGACTGTGCGACTGACATTGCTGGGTCACATTGGCTGGCTGAGAGCGGAGCCCCTTGGCGCGCGCGCGCGGTCTGAGAAGGATACTGAGCACGAGGGAGATCAAGGCCACCAGACTCATGACCAGGCGCAGGTGGCCCACGCTGTACTCGCCCTGCGTCTTGGCCAGCCGGTAGGTGAGCGCCGACTGCAGGCACACAAACAGCATGCTGGTGGGGAAGGCCACTCCTGCGCCCACGTAGTGAAGCACTTTAGCGTTGTCCACCTGCAGGAGACACACACAAGAGAAGAGAAGGCTCACGTCAGCCGGCAATACGAACAAATGATCTTTCCGTCATAACCACAATTTCAGAAGAAATTCATAGGAATAAAAACATCAAGTGTGATGAATACATAACTAACTCTTGCAGCTAAACCACTGCTCAGACACGTACTGTTGAGAATTGCTGTCTGATTTGGTGTTGGATGTCTGAAAAGTTATCAGTCCCTAATCTATTGTAACCATCAGCGCCTCTTGATTTCAAAATGGCCACGGCTATAACCCAGCTTCACAGACAGGTGGCAGTGCAGAACCAACAATACAGTAAGAGTCTCCGATCACCTTCACTCCTGCATGTCCAAGGGGCAGCTGTTGTTTCTGAGCACTGACATTTCCACCGTCCTTTCACAGAGAAGGATCTCCATCCTCTGCCGAACACGCATACACGCACACACTTTGTCGTGAAAGATCAGGAGCACATTCTAGATTGCATTGTATCGCATTTGATACCGGGAGGTGTGGGGGTGTTCTAACTCACCGTAGGGGGCAAACCGTGGCAGATTTCCCCTGTCAGGTCACACACTCTCTGTCACGCAAACACTCTCACAGACACGCACACCCTCATGCACACAATACACAATGGAGGAGCTTGTGACCATGTGTCAGCCTGATGCTACACACACACACACACACACACACACACACACACACACACACACACACACACACACACACACAAACACACACTCGCTCTCTCTCTGTCCATCTACCACACACATTTTGGGCTGGGAGAATTGATGAGTGATGGAGATAACATTCAGGCAGTGAAGCAGAAACATGTGCAGAGCAGGGAGCGCTGCTCTCAGATCAGCAAGCGCTTTCATTTCATGATCAGCGAAGACACACAAATCTGATCCCCGGTCAGCTTTATATTCTTGGTATTTGCTTTGACAATTCTCTGTTGAGTTTAAAGTATTTCAGCAACCTGCAGCCAAAACTCCCACATCGTACCCAGAGCTCCGTGCAGGAGGTCCTTAGGCACCAGGTGTGCGTGTGTGTGTGTGTGTGTGGGAGTGGAGTGTCCGTTCCTGACATAAACCTGTCCGAGAGCAACGTCTGCAGAGCATGGTTATGTAAGCTCAGTGGTGCCTGCTGCACTACCACGCCAGCCTTCAGAGCCAATTAAGCAGTGAGGGAGAGACACAATGCCTTTGAGGAGGCTTGCTTTAACATGAGCCTGTCTGTCTAATCCCTGCTGATCTCTCCTAATTAACTCACAGAGGGAGAGGAGGGAAGTGAGAGAAAATGGGGGAAAGAGAGAGGGAGAAGGAAAGGTAGAGAGAGGGAGAGAAAGAGAGAGAGAGGGAGAGAAGGGGTGTGGGGCTGACAGAGACAAAGACAGAGTACAATGGAAGATCTCTGTCCTTTAGATACCCAACAGATATTCTGCCACCTCTAACAATGGTGCAAGACAAAAAGACTTGGCATACTCGCCATGTTCACTCTATTCACTCTTAACTAGGCTTATACACGCTCCCTAGACACACACACACACACACACACACACACACACACACACACACACACACACACACACACACCAGGGGCTGCTCGTCCATTTAAGCAGATGAAACACTGCTTAATAAAACATTAACGAAAAAATGAAATGCATGGATTCTCACTGTGTGTGACTGTTCCATTTAACAATTGATTACCTGCCTATGTTGGTGAGTGTTGCATAGTCAAACTGACAAAGTAAGCTGTACGAACAGTGGCCCCCATTGGCAAATTTTAAAATGATACTCTGTATACTCTGTTTCTGTTATTGGTCAACTGACCTTTTGTCCCAGATTTTAAATCCGCCTTCTAAAGTTATTTATCTCGTGTGAGTAAAATACATGTGTTTTCTACTCCAGCAGCCACCCACACTATTTCTTTGTCATGTGTTGCCTCTCACCAGTTTAACAGTGGAACTGCATCAGGTAGGCTATGACAAGCAGTGCAATCACTAGCGGAGCTTCAATGAGTGTCACGCACCCGAGGCCAAGCTCCACGACTAGCAAAAATAAATTCTGGACTCAGCAGTGTCAGCTAGTATAACCAGTTTGAAAGATGTGCTCAACAAACATCTTAACAGTTTGTGGTGTTTTTCAAATAAAGATTTTAATCGATAGTCCCTAAAACACACACACACACACACACAACACACACACACACACACACACACACACACACACACACACACTCATGGCTGCCTGCAGAGGGAGAAAAACACTGCACTATGTTCTTCAACCTGTAAACAAACAAGGAAGACTCGAGTTTCGCAGTGCTCTCCTGTTGCAGAACGTAAAGAAGTCTTGAGATGGATGAGCTTTTCACTGGACAGGTTTTAGCCTTTCTTAGCCAATGACATTCCTAAATCTGGCTGCCCTATACAAACTATAGCTCACAACTCCTGTGAGTAGCACACAGACAGAACGTTTCTTCAGTCGCCTTCAAAACCTATTAAAAGAGAGAGAGAGAGAGCTGCAAACATTGATCTGGATAATGTGGTTAACAATTTTGCAGGAATGAAACATCAACGTGTTGATGCTGTCTCAGAATTATACATCTATAGCATAGTCACTCTGAATGTTAAATCAAATACAGGCTGTTAGCCTTTTAAGACTCCATCAATCAGTCTACATTAATGCAATTTATTGTAAAATGTATTGTCATTTTAATGCAGTTTGTTAATACAATGTTTTTCTACAAACAATATTGTAGAATCCATTGATGAAAATGTCATGTTAAAAAATAACAACAAACAAAAGAGATGGAATAAAGAGTGAGTGAGTGAAAGAGAGAGAAAGAGAACGACAGATTAAGATGGATAATATGGGTTCAGACTGACAGTGATAGAGTGATACTGATAGAGCTTTAGAAACATTGATGATTCAAATATCAACCAGATAAATATACTTTATTCCTTCCACCCAAAGATGTTCCAGTGGGAAAATAGTTTTTTGTTCTTGTTGTCAATATGCCTTTAAAGCTCTGCAAGTTTTTGTCCTAGAATCATAAAAAGAACACCCCCAGAAACCTTTGATCTTCTACATATATGCCACTTGTGGCATGTTTTTAGTTAGAGGAAATATACAAAAACATCAAGGCATGTCAGACTACCTAAAAAAGTTTAACAGGCCTCAGTCCTTAGAGGGTTAAAAGGAATGCAATTTATTTGTGTCCGACAAACTGTCACTATGGCAGACACCACACTGAACAACACCATTCCCTAACCCCAACATCTGCACCCTTACACCCCTTTCATTCGGAGGTTCTACCAGGTTCCACCACGGTTAGGTTCAGGTGAAAGGTTTGGCAACACATCATATTTACTTTTTATACTGTATATACATTGAGGGGACATCACCGTAGGAACTAAATTGGTGGACTACATTCAAGCAATTCTCTCTCTCTCTCTCTCTCTCTCTCTCTTTCTCTCTTTGTCAAGACAAGAGGCAAACAATGATAAGCCTGTAGTGAGGCATCGTGCTGATTAATAGTAGGCTTATTTCATTTTGTGTTTAACATCACTAATAATCAGCCATAGCTTATTAGGTATACTGTATTGCCTAAGCGGATTCCTGCTAAACAGCGATGCCATTCTAGATGTCCATATATCTTCCTGGTGTTAGTGGTCACAATGCCTTCTCTACAGAGCCACAAGAAGCTGAAAGTAGAGTGTCTGGCATACACACAAATGTACAAAGTCTGACATACACACTGCATACAGACTGCATTAAACATTGTAAATGATTGTAATACAAGAAGAAATCTGATATAAATATACTTTAAAGTGATAGTGATAGAGTGGTAGCGTGATAGTGACACAGTATAGTAATATCTATATAGTAGACTGAGGCGTTAGATATAAAACAGACAGACAGAGATATTGGTAGTGATAGAGTGATAGTGATAGAGTGGTAGCATGATAGTGACACAGTATAGTAATATCTATATAGTAGGGTGACCAGACGTCCCCGTTTTTCGTTTACAAAGATAAAAACATGACACTGTTTTGGAGGAGTTTACGTGTCTGAACTGAAAATGTCCCCGGATTTTGTCTCAGAAATCTGGTCACCTTACTATATAGTAGACTGAGGCGTTAGATATAAAACAGACAGACAGTGATATTGGTAGTGGTGAGTGGTAGAGATAGAGAGATAGTGATCAAGCGACAGTGATGGAGTGATAGTGATAGAGTGATTAAAAGACATGTAGATAGATAGATAGATAGATAGATAGATAGATAGACAGACAGACAGACAGACAGAGAAATAGATAGATAGATAGATAGATAGATAGACAGATAAATAGATAGGGAAAGAAAGAGACAACAGCACTGAGCAGTGCCAGTTTACTGTTGACAGTTAACAATTGGCAGTTATAGAATGTTGAACTCACAAATATTCTACCATTCATTGGGAAATTTGGACTTGTTTCTCTTAAATATCTTAAAAAGTGTAGAAATACGAAAATAACATAGCTTAAGACTTAGTTTCAAACTTCATTTAATAGGTCTTGTAAATGACAAAAAGCCTTAAGTGTCATTTACAAGACCTATTAAATGAAGTTTGTATGTTAATCGGTTCAAACTGAATCATTAGCAGAAAATCGTTAGAATAATAATACTAAGAAGAAGAAGAATACAAATCCTAGGAGAAACAATACAGTGCAATGCTTGCATGTACTGAAATAACCTCAGTTGGTAATAGATGTGATCAATTTGAATACATCTTTGGTTTGTTTGTGTCCTGCTCAGGCAGGGAAATGGAATACTGGTTATGTTCCCCAAACCCCAGACAGGGACATAATCATTGTCAACACATTTAGACATTATAGTATTTTTTATACAGCCATTTGACAATTATCTGTAGGAGCATAATCATGTCATGCTTGAACGCAGTAATATGTGAGACCTTGAATCTGTTGAAGGTTAGTCTCATATTTTTTAAGTCTCAATTTGTCATTCTGTTTCAATGTTTGTCCCAATTTATTTCCGCAAAATTAACCAGAAATCATCATTAAAGGCGCCTGCCCCCGGACCCCCAGAGCTTTCTCAGGTTTACAATTTTCAACCACCAGCTGCCACTGACGCACACATACGCGTACACACACGCACACACACACACGCACACACACACACACACATGCACACACACAGGGCCTCTGTGAGGAATCCTGAGTTTGCTTTGGCAGGCTTCTGAAGGCCATGCTGGGATCACTCACACACACACACACACACACACACACACACACACACACACACACACACACACACACACACACACACACACACACACACACACACACACACACACACACACAGTGCATATCACATACACAAATGCATGCATACAGAAGCTCATGTGTCACACAATGAGTTAACAAACCAGACCTCTCTTGTTTTTTTTTACATGGTAATCATTTGCCTTTTCACAAAGGACAGCACACACACACACACACACACACACACACACACACACACACACACACACACACACACACACACACACACATTACTCTCTCAACTGTCTGTGTGCAGGTGTTTCTTAAGTGGGGGTTCAGGAGAGGGGGTAATTTGAGCCAGACACACACACACACACACACACACACACACACACACACACACACACACACACACACACACACACAACACACACACACACACACACACACACACACACACACACACACACACACACACACACCTACACACAGTGCCCCTTGCATACAGAGGCAGCTTTGTTTGGGGGTCAGGCCAGCCGTGGGCAGGTAGTGCTTGATTCTGAGGAAAGAGGAGTGCAGAGAGGAGAAGAAGAAGAAGAAAGGAGAGGACATCAGGAAGGAGAGAGAAAGGAAGGAGGAGAAGAAAGAGGAGAGGAAAGACTGATAAGGGAACAGGGAGAGATTAGGCCATCAGGCATTGATGAGGAGACATTAGGGAAAGATACCAGGCTGACAGAGTGAGAGACAGGGAGGGAAAAAGAGAGAAACAGAGAGAGACAGGGAGGGAAAACGAGAGAAACAGAGAGAGAGGGGGAAAAAAGAGAGAAACGGAGAGAGACAGAGTGAGAGACAGGGAGGGAGAAAGAGAGAGACAGAGAGAGACAGAGAGAGGGAGAGATGGTGCGAGAGAGCAGATCCCACAACGTGGCGTTTGGCTGTGAGCATGTGCAGGCAGGCTCTCTTGAATCCCTCCCCCACCACACAAACACACACCACAGACTGAGCACTAGACCATGACAGCCACGCCTGACAAGCATGCTTATGTACCTGTCCACGCACACACACACACACACACACACACACACACACACACACACACACACACACACACACACACACACACACACACACACACACACACACACACACACACACACACACACACACACACACACACACAGATCATTACAAGAAGCCAGAACCACCTAGAAAGCAAACCTGGCGGCTTGTTTATGTGCCTTTTCACACTTCCTTTGAGCCTTTCAAATACTCATCCTCCTCTCCTCTCCTTTCAGATAAAAAGAAACCTTCTCAAAAAGAAACTTGTTTGAACCAAGACATACAAGTGCTGTTTGTTATGGTCCTGCCAGGAAGATGTAACTCCATCTACCTCTTTGTTCCAGCCTGCCTGCACTAGCTGCCAGACACACACACACACACACACACACACACACACACACACACACACACACACACACACACACACACACACACACACACACACACACACACACACACACACACACACACACACACACAAAGATCCTGCTGCTCTCTTGCAGACGGACCTCCACATGTTCTCCAGCCATTGCATAACCACTCAAACATTTTTTTTCCTGTCTGTTTCTGTTTCATTTGGATTGCAATTAGTTTTTCCTGGAGCCATGTTTCCCCCCCCAACTGTTAGAAGCCGGAGCAGGGACTGCAGCCTGAGAGGTTTGCTAACTGGTTGTCGGAGGGGGGACAGCGATGAGGGCAGGGCACAGTACACAAGTGAGACTGAGAGGAGAGACAGAGGGTGGGGATGAGAGGAGAGGGGAAAAAAGAAAGCAGAGCAAACAAGAGAAGGGAAGAGTAGATAGCGAACAAAAAAGAAATGAAAGACAGAGAGTGTGTGAGAGATGGACGGATAGATGGATAGATAGATAGATAGAGATGTTGTCTCTGCAATGTGCCTAACAGCGGTGCTTTGTCACAAAACATGAGCAGCAGCCAGTAAGGAGTGAGCGGAATGTTCCAGAAAGAGACCGGAACGTCTGATTGGTTGCAGATGTGGACCCTCCGGGACACATGCAGTGCCGTCCGACGGCAGGTCTAGGATCAGTGCGAGCCAGTCCCCTCACACCAATTACTCCGTACACATTCATGCCTTCCCATCTCTCTCATTAATGCAGGTTCTGTCTCGTGCCACTGCCACAGTCACCCCAAAAACACTGATCTTAGTTGAGAGACTCCTGAATCCGCCTGAATCTGAGATCACTATGAGGACGGGAAGGAAAGGAGAGGAGGGACTCCTCTGATGTCGACCCAAGAGCCAACATGATAGCCCTGTCTGAGAAGGGAGCTCCAGCTGTTTTGGGACAAGCGCTGCGCGAATAACTCCAACGGACGTTAACACATGCATGAGTCAACTGCCAAAGCCACTGCAGCAGTAAGAGAATGACGACAGATAGAGAGCTGATAACCCCGTCCATCAAACTAAAAATAGATGCTCAAGGAGCATGTTTGGCTCAGTGTCAGACCCATGGTAGGGGGCCAGTATGTATGTGTATATACACAGTATATGATAGTATGTGTGTTTTAAGGGACATTAGACATAATAAAAACATGATCGCTTGAACAGTCACAAAGATAGCATGAATTTTATGATTATCAAGAGTTGTTCCAAAACAAAGGAATTTGTTTACTCCATTTTGGTTCCCATATCTGGGTGTCTTGATGTCTAGATGCTGCAGCGTACTGGCCAAAGAGAGCTGATAATCAATGCCACAGAAGAGAGGTATCCACAGGAGAGCATCCTGTAGGTAACAGTAGCTTCAGACTTCACCATTTGAACTGAGAGATTTGTGTTGCTTGGATCTCTCGCCTCCTTGTAAACAAGAGTGGAAAATCCCCTACATTCTCCAACACTCAGGATACCTCTTGGAGAAGATCATCTCTCTCTCTCTCTCCCTCTCTCTCTCTCTCTCTCTCTCCCTATCTCTCTCCCTCTCTCTCTCTCTCTCTCCCTCTCTCTCTCCCTCTCTCTCTCTCCCTCTCTCTCTCCCTCTCCCTCTCTCTCTCCTCTCTCTCTCTGTCTCCCTCTTGGAGACGATCCTGAGAGCCCTGGGTGCTGATAACTGGCTTCCTGTGAGATTCCTTGTCACTTCATGGCAATGACCCTCTATTAGCCTGGAGCTTTATTTGGCAGCAGCATTCTCTCTCCTCCCACTGCTGATCTCACACCATCTCTGAATGAGGGAGCACTATATGACAAGCCCCGGTCAACCGTGCCGGCAGGAACATTTTGTACGCATAACTTCCTTTCACAAACACAACTCAGTCCAGCAATTTTGTGGATGACTGTGTGTGTGTGTGTGTGTGTGTGTGTGTGTGTGTGTGTGTGTGTGTAAAGACTTGAATCATTCTGTTCTGTCTGTTCTGCCTTTACTTTAACCTGACGGATTCCTCAAGCATTTGTTGAAGACAGAGAAAAGGGAGTGCATAATTGTAAGTCTCTCGTGTCTCTCTCTCTTTCGGAGTCTGTGTGTGTGTGTGTGTGTGTGTGTGTGTGTGTGTGTGTGTGTGTCTCTGTGTGTGTGTGCTTGTGTGTGTGTGTGCACATGCTTATTCGGTTTTAATAGATCACAGACTCCACACGTTTTTGCTCTTACATGGCATTCTTTCCTGCTAGCCCAACTCTGTTTACCAGACGAGTGAGACGTCCATGCTGATAAACACAACATCACTGCTGAGCACAAACACAAACACACACACACACACACACACACACACACACACACACACACACACACATCACTGCTGAGCACAAACACAAACACACACACACACACACACACACACACACACACACACACACAC